>NW_007728877.1:411173-417357 GCF_000696425.1 Galeopterus variegatus | reverse complement strand
ACTGGAATACAACACAGAGAGATTATACAGTAAAATGCTTTTGCAAACTAGGATTTAAAGATCTGGAAAACCTTATTATTTTTCTCAGTCAAAATGTAAATGGATAAATTCCTATGCTTTACATTGTAAACATGAATTGTGAAATGTTTCTCTGCAGAATAAAAGCATACACAAACATAAAATGCCACTGATGTATAATACTCTAAAAAGTCCACTGATTTTAGAACACTTGACTGAAGTGGACTGGAAAACCTTATTATTTTTCTCAGTCAAAATGTAAATGGATAAATTTCTATGCTTTACATTGTAAACATGAATTGTGAAATGTTTCTCTGCAGAATAAAAGCATACACAAACATAAAATGCCACTGATGTATAATACTCTAAAAAGTCCACTGATTTTAGAACACTTGACTGAAGTGGATACTTTAAAAAATAAAAATATTTATCACACTATACTCCATAAATATATACAATCATCATGTGTCAATTAAAAAAATAAATTAAAAAAGATTTTTTTTTTCAGATGCAGAAGTAGAATAGAGGTTACCAGAAGCAGGGTGTGGGGGATTGAGGGTGAGGAATAATAAGAGGTTGGTGCTTAACGGATACAGAGGATCATGAAAAGGTTTTGGAAATAAACAGAGGTAGTAGTCACACAGCATTGTGAATGCAATTAATTCCACACAGTTGTATATTTGAAAATGCTTAAAATGGCAGCCCTTATAATATATATGTTTTACCACAATAAAAACAAATGGAAATAAAACCCTTAGTGTTTAGTCCACCCCTTTCCTGTGTACAGCTATGTCTGTGCTCAAGAAGGCATGAGTACTGTGCACTTTCATTTCTCTTTTAAATTGTTCAGTGACATCTACTGAGAGACTACTGTATACCAAGCATAAGAGCGAAAAGATAATATGGCACAAAAAGTTCACAGAAGTAGAAAAATTAATATGAAGACATTAACTATAATAAAACATGGTGATAACAGTGACAGATATATATACAGTGCAGTATTAAAGAACTGACTGTGCCTTATCTAGTGCCAGTTTTCCAAGGAAAGTTGAAGATGCTAATCTTTACACATTTCAGCACATACAAATACATATGCACAGTGTTTATTTTCAATTGAAGAACTACTTCCCAATAACAAATACCTTATTACAAATGCCACTTTTATTTCTGTGTGTCCTGCATCCCTCCTAAGCAGATTCTACCTTGTTCTACTTTTTCAGTCTCTAGCTCTTCCTATCTGTCAATAGTTTAAAAATATAAAAATAACACTTGTGTATCTGTGAGTATATAAGAATGCAACTGTTTTTGTCCTATATTTAACTTTACTTACTTATGCAAACTTATTATATTGGTAATCTTGTACTTCTCTGCTAGTATGAAATGTCATATTAGTACAGATGTATAAAATACCTCTCACCTTTCCAGGAAGGCCAGAGTTTTCAGGCATATACATTTGTTACCACAACTATCCAAATTACTATCTGGCCAACAACGAGAAGGCAGCCAAGTATTGAACTGCACAGTGTACACCTCACCCTTCTCCTCGTACTGTACTAAATTTTCATGAATTGCCTTATTTCATGGGAAAAAACGTGGGTCATTTTATATTTTCTGAATGTTTTCAATTCTTTGACAGTCTTCTATTTTCAAACCATAATGTGGGAAGAAAGCAGAGACTTGAAAAGAATAGAGGGCTGAGGAAATGATGGGAAAGGATAATGTTGTCTTCAGTAGAGAAGTATGATACCAAGAGGTATTTAAACAGTTGAGTGTTTCATGCTTGACAAAGATACTGAATGGGAAGCAAAGGGGGAAAAAAAGAGGAAAGAAAGATAACAAGTTGACAGAATGCAAAGATGAGAAGAGAAAAAAAAAACAGAAACAACCATGAATTTGGTAACTGGTTATGATGACAGATTTCTTTATTCCTTCATTTGCTCTGGCCATGGCTAGTTGATAGACAGAATAAATCTTATGGCTGTGGTCCCTGGGGGACCTGTTGTTGTAGGGTTATATTTTCAGAGTTGTTTGATGTTTAGTTTACCTTATTTGAAGGGTCATTATTATTGCTATTTTTAATCTCCTGGAAAAACCTGGATGCTGTGGTCCCTGGGGGACCTGTTGTTGTAGGGTTATATTTTCAGAGTTGTTTGATGTTTGGTTTACCTTATTTGAAGGGTCATTATTATTGCTATTTTTAATCTCCTGGAAAAACCTGGATGATCTAGGTATCTATCAACTTAATCATTTTAAGAGAGAGCAGTGTCATTCCTGACCTCAATGTATTAACTCAATTTATTTTCTCCCTTATTTCTCTCCAATTGTCCATTGGCAGTTTCTCTCATGTGCTGCATCATGCAATATTTATTATTCTGTTTCTGTCTTCTTTACTCAGTGCTATAATTTTAAAGATCACACACTGTTGCTATAATGTTTGTCTAGTCCATTTCTTCTAATCACTGTAAAATCTTTCATGGTAGGTGACTACCACATTTTACCTAGCCATTTTGCAAATTGATGGACACCTGTGTCACCTGCAAAATTAAACTTCTATTTAGCAACATAAAGTTAATTTTGGACCTCCAAAACAGATCTTGCAGAGGCAACGAAGTGAGCAGATCTTTAGCTTCCTATAATGCACCTACACAAACCACAGTTAATTAAAGAAGGCATGGGGTAGATGCATATGGGCATTATTTATTGTATCTTAACAGCTCTGACAACTCTCTGCAAAGTTGAGTCCATTTTTAGAGTTCTTAACAAGCTCACAAACATCTTATCAATTTTTCAAGGACTTGAAGGCATGTTTGGAGTTGCTATCTATTGGCTATGTCTCCTTAGTATGTGCCTCTGTAGGAAGGAAAGTGATTTCCAGCAGTCTTTCTTTATTCATAGGCATAAGTACAGCCCAAATAAGTCTTGAACAAAAGGCCTAAGGTGGAGCTTTACTGAGCATGTTACTAATATATTAAAGAACTAGAGTATGGGTCAGCCAATTTATTTTGTAAAGGGACAGATAGTAAATATTTTAGGCTTTGTGGTTCACTCAGTCTATAGCAATTACAGTTATCCCTGCCACTGTAGAGCAGAAGCTGCCACAGACAATATGTAAACAAATGGGTGTGATGGTGTTTCAGTAAAATTTATTTACAGGAGCAGACAGTGAGCTGGATTTGGTTATGGAGCCATAGTTTGCTGATCCCTGGTCTAGAATATAATTTTTCCATACCGGGATTAAGTTATTTTGGAGAGTAGATACATCCCAAGATGGTTAACTGTGTGCTTGAGGTATTTTGAATCCTGTTTCTGCTTGAGATACATTGGAAGGTTTAGGCAGTGTCCCAGTGTGAACAACAGTATCAGATGGAGAGAGATGTTCATAACCTCTTCTTTACCAATAAGGGGAATATCTAACTGGGAGTGGCAAAAGAGAAAAAGCATTAATAATAATTCTATCCAGAAGAATGTTTTATTGTGCTGCAAATTATGTACTATATTTCTTGAAGTTGGCACTTCTGTGACAAAAGACCTAATGTTTTCTGACTGTTTTAGTCTGTTTTCTGTTGCTACAACGGAATTACCTGAGACTGGGTAATTTATAAAGGAATGAGGTTTATTTGGCTTACAATTCTGGGACAGCTGCATCTGGCACGGGCCTCAGGCTGCTTCTACTCATGGTGGAAAAGCGGCAGGCAGCTGGTGGGTACAAGCAGATCACATGGAGAGAGGAAGCAAGAGACAGAGAGAAGGTGCCAGGGTCTTTTTAGGCAACGAGCTCTCGCAGGAACTAATAGAGCAAGAACTCACTCATTAATCCTCCCTCCCCCAGGGAGAGCATTAATCCATTCATGAGGGATCCGCCCCCATGACTCAATCAGTTTCCAACACTGCCACATTGGAGATCAAATTTCCACATGAGTTTTGGAGGGGACAACACATCTAAACTCCATTATTCCACCCCTGGTCCCCCAAAACTCATGTCCTTCTCACATACAAAATACAATCATTCTATCCCAACAGTCCCAAAAGTTTTAGCTTGTTCCAGCACGAACTTAAAAGTCCAAAGTCCAAAGTCTCATCTGAGACCAAAAGCAAAAGTCCTTCCAGCTGTGAACCTGTGAAAACAAAACCAAATTTATCTACTGCCAAAATACAATGGTATAACAGACATTGTGTACATATTCCCATTCCAAATGGGAGGAATAGGCCAGAAGAAAGGAAAAACAGGCCCCAAACAAGTCCAAAACCAAGCAGGACAGACATTAAATCTTAAAGCTCCAAAATAATCTTCTTTGACTCCAACTCCTGCATCCTGGGCACACTGGGGCATCTGGCCCCCAAAGCATCAGGCAGCCTTGTTCCCACAGCTCTGCCAGGCACAGCCCAGAGGGCCATGCTAGTGCCTGTGGCTTTTCCAGGCCTGCATTGCACGTTACCAGTGACCCTGCAGTTCTGGGGTCCTGGCAGCAGCCCTGCTGCCTTGGCTCTACTAGACATTTCCCTGGTGGGGGCTCTCTGTGGGGGCTCCAACTCACTTTTCTGCTTGGTGTTGCTCTAGTAGATGTCCTCTCCAATGGCTCCACCCCTGTGGCAGGTCTCTCCTTGGGTCTCCAGGCTTTTCCATACATCCTCTGGAATCTGGTTGGAGGCTGCCACACCTCCAGTGCCCTCACATCCTGCCAGCCTGCAGACTTAACACAACATGGACACCACCGAGGTTTCGGGCCTCTACTCTCCAGGGCTGCTGCATGAACCACATTTGGGACTGCTCCAGGTGGAGCAGCTGGGATGCAGGGAGCAGGATCCTGAGGGCAGTTGTGCCCCAAGTCTGTCCTCCAGGATAACTCAGTCCTTCTAGGCCTCAGGGTCTGTGATGGGTGGGGCACCCTTCCATACTTCTCAAATGCCTTTAGGGCACTTTTTTCCATTGTCCTGGTTATTAGCATCTGGCTGCCTCATGGCCAAGATAATGTCTTTAGCAACCAGTCTATTTGCTTCACCCTTGCATTGTTCTCTGGCTCTCTGCTCTTTAGCACATGGCCAGGCTGCAAATATTCCAAAACTTTACTCCATGCATCCCTTTTAATTTCTGGCTTTACATCATGATTTTGCCGCCATAACTCAGCGTAGGCTCTTTAAAGCAACCATGCAGCTTCCTTAATGCTCTGCTGCTTAGAAATTTCTTCTGCCAAATGTTCTGTTTCACAACTCTTAAGTTCCAACTTCCACAAAGTCCAAGGACATAGACACAATGCAGCCAGGTTCCTTGCTATGGTATAGCAAGTGTTATCTTTTGTCCAATTCCCAATAAGTTCCTCATTGCTCTCTGAGACCTCATCCTTCATATGGGCTTTACTGTTCACGTTTATATCAGCATTCTACTCACCACCACATAAGTCTCTAAGACACTCCAAATTTTCCCTCATCTTTTTCTCTTCTTCTAAGTCCTCCAAACTCCTCCAACCNTTCCCAATAAGTTCCTCATTGCTCTCTGAGACCTCATCCTTCATATGGGCTTTACTGTTCACGTTTATATCAGCATTCTACTCACCACCACATAAGTCTCTAAGACACTCCAAATTTTCCCTCATCTTTTTCTCTTCTTCTAAGTCCTCCAAACTCCTCCAACCGTTGCCCATTACCCAATTCCAAAGATGTATCCACATTTTCAGGTATCTGTATAGCAACACCCCATTCCTCAGTACCAAAATATGTATTAGTCAGGGTTCTCCAGAGATGCAGAATCAATAAGATATGTTATTATGTAAGAGGGATTTATTAGGGGAATTAGTTCATGTGGCTATGAAGAAAATTCCTACAGTAGGACGTCTATAAACTGGATGCCGGTAGTATGGCTCAGTCCAAGTCCAAAGGCCTCAGAACCAGGGAAGCTGATGGTGTCCTTGGTGTAAGTTCTGGAACCCAAAAGCTGAAGAGTCTTGAGCTCTGATGTCCATGGACAGGGGAGAAGAGTGTATCCCAGCTCCAGCAGATTGAGAGAGAGAGCTTCACCTCTTTCCTCTGTCTTTTGTTTTCTCCGGACCCCCAGCAGATTGGATGGTTCCCACCCACACTGAGGGTGGGTCTTTCACACCCAGGCCACTCAGACTCTCATACTAATCTCTGCTGGAAACACCCTCATGGACACACTTGAAAAGATTGCTTT
>NW_007728877.1:404987-410285 GCF_000696425.1 Galeopterus variegatus | reverse complement strand
TCTTTTTTTTTTTTTTTTTTTTTTTTTTAATTTCAAGGACTCTATCCTGTGGAAGTATCGAGTTGATTTTGAAAGTCTGATATAATTCTATAGGGTATTTAGAAATTAGAACATTTACACACATCTGTCTAGAATCTTAAGAACCCCACAATTCACATTCAAGATTAGGAATGGATATAGACCCAGAAAGGGTGTTAGACTGAAGTCAGACAGGACCACAGCCTTAATGCTCCTCTCTTCATGTGTGACTGTGGACAAGAAATTGGCTTTCATTTCTTTATTGTTGATGTAAGAATTTTTCAAAAATTTCTATTCCTGAAGGACTTGCACTGAATTGTTACTGCTATCTCTAGGGTATAAAAATGATTGTGGTTGTGAAGAGGGGCTTTACTTTCCTACTTTACATACCTCTCTGTTATTTTATATATAATATAATCATATAATCATAGTATTATTTTATAGCAAGTGGATTTTAAAAAGAAACATTTAGACTCTGGTATAACATAGATGGGATAATGAAATTGGCATTAAATTTTTTTTTTAAATTTCAAAATTAAGAGTTTTCTACAAATATAAGTTGAGATCAAGTTACCTGACTACATCAATGGCAAGTTGCAAAATATCATATATTTTAATATTTCAAAGGTTTACTTAATTTATGCCATAGTATGTGTCCTGGAACCCTTACATCAGTTTTTCTCTCATTCTAATGAAGTTTTCTAGGCACTGTTCTTACAGTTTCTGCATTTATGTAGTACATTATTACTTTATGATAAAGTTAGTTGATAATTCCTTAACTCTTTTTGCTGATGACCTTTTAAAGCTGCATAATTAGAATAAGTTGTGGTTATTGTATTGGAATCTGTATCCCATGGGCCAAAAAGGCAGCGCATTAATTCTCTGCATCACCCACTCGATGTGCAGTGCCATCAGCTCAAGGATATTATTCTTTGTAATTACATAAAGAAAGGGTCTATTTAGTGTTAACTGACCTTTCTGTGACTGATCAGCCTTTTCCACCAGTGAAGTAGAAATGTATATCATTAAAATGTGAGTAAATAGGAAACCTTTCTAAATCTTAAACTACTCAAATCAGGAGATGCACATGAAGAGGAAATGGTTTCTCAGCCTTTCATATGATGCTGTAAAAAGAGTAGCAGACTTTTAAAATATATTTTAAATTATCGACAAATTGAAATGTAATGAAATTATGATAATGCATAGGAATATTTAACAAGGAAATAAAATACAAATATGTTTCCATTTAATAATCTTAAACAATATCAGAGGAAAAATTATTGAACTCAAAAATATGTCCAGCATTCAAGTTTAGTTTATTTAATGAGTAATTAATAAATTTAGGAGAATTATTATGTACCTGTTACTTACTGAGGATATACTGTGTGTCAGGGATTATCAGAAGAATCATATGCTTTAAGTAATGTAACCATTTAAATCATGCACTTAGAAAAAATCATTGGGGGTGTGGATTAGGTGACACTGGTTTTTACTTTTTTTCTTGTTATATGATTTGTTTTGTAATCAATTATACCAAATACTTTGAGGGGACATTTAATTATATTGAAGAAAACTGGACCAAATAGAAACGTAATAGCTAGTATAAGTGGCATTTGTGTAGGGTTTTCCTAAAGTCATTTAGTAGTTATAAGAGAAACACTATAGTCAACATGGAGATAAATGTTCCTTTTTTTTTTTTTTAAACACATACCCACATTAATCGGGTGCTTTTTAATATTAACAAGCATTGGCATTTCTGGGCCAGGTTTTCCCTGCTGAGACCACATACAGAGCCCTGTAAATGAAATATCTTCAGAAATCTGTTCAAAAACTGTCTCTTCCCTGAAACTTTGCTCTTCACTTTTGCTGGAACTGATCTCTCATGGAACTACTATCATTATTCAAAAGTGTCTTCTATCCTTCTTTATGTACAATGTATTCTGATGCTGTTAGCTTTGTGAATACCACCATTCCCTTATCTGATTTCAAGCTCCTTCTGCCCTGGCACTGTGTATTTTTTCATGCTGTTATCAAAAATTCCTTTTCAAGTATATGCAATGAACAGAGACAAAAAACATAATAAGGAACAAGCAGGGTTAACACGAAGTATTCATAAATTCTCAATGAATCACATCTGAGTTCTGAGAGGCAATGTTGTAGTGCTCATTAGGAAACTTTAAGAACATGTCAATGCAGTAGCTACATTTGTAACCCAGTCAGGGAACAAAGATACCTTTTTTATCCTGTTTGTAGTCATATGTATGGGTGCTGGGGTAGGGTAGCTAAAGATAGTATTCCCCTGGACTCTGGCAAGGACAGGATTAACTGGTCAGCTGGCGCATGACAGCCTTTCATCAAACGGTGTTATAAAGGTGCTACTTGGCATTTTGCAGTGTCCCCCCTTGGTACTTTGTGAGTATCATTTACTCAATAAGTATTTTTAAATAAAGGAAGGAGTAGAGAGCATTTTGTCAAACATGGTAATACAGAGTTTAAGGTATGTAACAATCTTGATGCAGAGGACCGATTTATTCATTTACGAATCAAGAATGTTCTTTTAAGACTAATTATTAGAGAACTCTCGTTGGACAAGAGACTGGTTTCCATGGCAGCACAGACAAGGAAGTGGGTCCTGGGAGAGTTAAAACAGTTATTTGCTCCTCTGAGGCTTCAGGGTATCGACACATATCATTCTTACAGACTTGCTCCTTGGAAACACTGGAGAGAACTCCTGCATTCTGTAGTAATTGGTGTATAGATTTTAAGGGAGCAGCAATTCAATAACGCCTCTATGCACACAGTAGGTGATGCATCTAATAAAATATACATTATCTCCCTGTTTGCTGTATTGTTCCAGAATTGCTATGTATTTTAAGCATTTGTGTTCATCACACTAATGCGTATGAATCAAAACAAATGTTTTTGAGGGAACAGTGTTCACAAAGAGACTTGGAGCCTCTTGTCTTTCTTTTTCTAAAGCCTATCTCCCCGCACATTCTATGAATCAGCCTTGGTCCTGATGGCTGCTTTAGTGACATCAAAGCATTACTGCATGCAAAGTTACCAATCCTGTGCCCTAGGATGGCAGGGATGCGCCAAAGGTGTATGTGAGGACTATGGAGATATAACGGTATGGGATCGATGGTGCGATGTAGGGGCATGTGTACAGAATCACATGCTACTGAAAAATTGGTGCTCAGAGCATTACCTATGATGCTATGTAACAATGGGTTATTGAGTATGTGGGTATGTTTCATTGTTTACACTGCTAATAATATTTTAAATTCAAGATATAACGGAACATTTAACATGATCTATGAAAGTCTAATTCTCAGACCTTAGGTAACAGTAATCTAATAGTCCTAAAGGGCCAAGAAACATTTCCCTTGACTCTGATTCCCCCAGATTTGCTCAAATATATACTAATGGTGAACAGGGATCGTATTTCATCTTCTTTTTACTCTCTGAGCTAGCCATAGAGCTGGACCTATAGTGTAAATTCACTAAGGGTTTGTTAAACAAATGATTGAATGAGCAAATAAATAAGTGAATAGAAAGCTAGACATGAGGATGCTCTTAAATAAAGTTAATCAGTAAGTACCAACAGTACAGCTTTTGTTCACTGGTGGTTCTGGCAAGATATCATCTCTTTCCAACCATGGAACTAGTGAGTATGGTGCAGTCTATGTAAGAACATGCATGTGGCAGTAACAGCCAGCAGAGCCCTGGCGAGATGCAAGAAAACAAGGAGCTTCTTCAGTAAACTATTAAGAACCAAGAATCAGGAGATGACAGGCAGAACTTGAGAAAAGACCAGCTGAGCTAGCAGCAGATAATTACATCAGGACAAGAGAGTTAGAATGAGAACTGGATCAGACAGTGATAACTCTAGGAAGGACCTAGCTCCTCTGCCTGGTGAACTGGATCCACGTGCCTATATTAGGAGAAACTGAGGGTTTAGATGACACATTACTATAAGTTCAATCACACACCATGATGATTTCATTAATAGTAAGGTATTTGTAAATAGTTATGTAGATTTTCTGAACATATATGTACAGTACAAATATTTTAAGCATAACCACCTCTCTAGAAGGTTTGAATCAGGTTTTTCTCTTGTAATATTCTTTGCCATTAGTCCATCTCAGATTTTATAAAACAGTTCAAATGGATTTAGGTGCTCTCCAGGGTAAGTGTCTCTGGCTGAGTCTCCGTAGGTTTCAATGGGTAGCATCAGTCAGCTGCATTTGACCACAGTCCAGAGTTGTGTGATGGCAAAATGGTTTCCAGAACTAGGGAGGTTGAGGTTTTGGATCCAGAGGAATGTTTCCTGTTGGTAGGAATTAGTCATGTTTGTGTCCCTGACTTTATTTTATTTTTGTTTCCATTGCTTATCAATTTTTGCGGGAGTAGCATATTCTTTTGGGGTGGGAGGATGGGGGACTATGTTAATATCATACATCAAGTTACAATAAAGATCTGCTGTCCTGGGTTGTGTTCGTTCTCATTAAGGTGACTGTGTAAGTCTCAGTTGTCACTTATTATGTGTGGAATTCATAAGTTAACATTCCAGTTCAGCCTTACTTCTAAGTTAATAGCTATATATCACAAGATGAAACATAAATAGGTGATGTGTACTTTATATTTTTGTCCAAAAAGAACCCAGTTCTCCTATTAGAATTCCCTATTCCTCATTAACCCAGTAGGAAGGGGAACGTAGGGGAAGAGTGAGAAAAATAAACTGAACATGGAGGAAAAGTCCAAGATGAAATCCATGGCTTACAGGATAAGGAAGGTCAAGTGGGAAAAAGGAAAACTACTATTTGAATATTTTGGGGTCTCAATCTGCGTTCACTTATTACCATTTTTGCTGATAAAGGAGAAAACGAAGTCTTTCTTTAGCAATGGTTCCTCAATACTTTCAAATAGCATCAAATAGTATAAATGAATGTGCTTCATTACAATAAGTAGTTATATTATCAAAAGATTATTTCATAAAAGTCAGCAAATAAAATGTGTGGCTCTAATGTGCAAAATATATGTATTTCGTAACTGGTATTATGTGTATTCATTCATTCATTTATTTACTGAAAACCTGTACAACTACATATGTCAACTCTGCTCTGTGCAACAGAGGTGGGGAATCAAAATGATAGTTTCAGCCCTCATGGAACTTAATCTAGCTTTATTCAGTCCTAAATAGATATAATCTTTATTGTTTAATAAAATATTGGGATAAAAAGCTGTAATACGCCCCAAACATCAAGGTTTAACAAATAT
>NW_007728877.1:403430-404310 GCF_000696425.1 Galeopterus variegatus | reverse complement strand
TAGACCTTTTTGACTAATTTAATAAATACAAGGAAAAAGTGCAAAAAATTAAAAATTTTACCTTGTAGTTTCATATTTGTGTATCTTTTCCACAAGACTACAAACTCCTTGAAGCTCACTGTTATATCTGTCTGGCACATCGTAGTTACTAAATAAAATGTTTTGAATAAATGACTAAATGAACAAATGAATGAATAAATGAATTAAATATATTTAAATCACTCAGAATGCAGTTATTTTAGCCAACAGAAGTTGAAATCAAACTTTTTATTAGTGGTTTTAGAACCAAAAAAGTACTTTTCAAGCTCACATTTACCCAAGACCTTAAGTAAAAAGATTCTGCTAAGATTCAGCTGGATTCTAACTTAAAAGTTCCCGAAAGTCATCTTCTCCTGTTTCTTCTTTGTTCTCTGTTCTCACCCATTTATTACATCTCTGACCTCCACTGTTCTGCCCTTATTAAATATCTCCTACTACTCTCTTTTTTAAGAACGTTTCAGCTTCCAGTAGTGGTAGAATTATATCCCCTGGACATACTTCCACCAATAAGTATCACTCCCCCTTTGTTTTATTTGGATATCACAATACTGTTTGGTTAAAATTAGATGAGTCAAAGTTGTGGGGTAGAACCACAGTTAAACATAAAAAATTTTGAGTGTCAGCAGAATACTATCGTGTACAATTTTAAAAACTTCAATTTTTTGCACATCTGAAGCTCACCAATTTTCTGGAATAGGTAGTGAACTGATATACTGTTCTATACACTTATTACTGGGAAATTATAATGTAAAATATTATGACTGATGTAACAACGTTTTGAATATTCATTGGTATAACTGCACAATTTGATTTATTGGTATCTACTCTAATTATGGTAAAT
>NW_007728877.1:400849-403161 GCF_000696425.1 Galeopterus variegatus | reverse complement strand
AATATTCATTGGTATAACTGCACAATTTGATTTATTGGTATCTACTCTAATTATGGTAAATAAAATGGTAAGAATGGTGTCATTCAGAAATTGAAATTATATGTGTTTGAAAATAACATTGCATATTACACAGTAAGCAAAACATAAATTACCAAATATTTTCCCAGTTAAATTTCATTAAATAGGATTAATGCCAATCCTACAAGTTTTGTAGCACTCTTCTCAAATCAAATATTCTTAGTAGCCATGTAGTACTTGAAAGAACAGTATAACTGACAAGTAGAATATCTCAGATATATAAGAGTTGTGCTTATGTTAAATCAAACAAAAAAACAGAAAACTCAAAATGATTCCTTCTCCTGCCTCCAGTGGAACATTTAATAGTGTTATAAGTCAATCACTTGAGGATTGAATTTTAATATTAGTGTTAGGATATCAAAAAGTATTTCAGCCATCTTTTAAAAAGTATTTCCACCAAAGGAAAATATTCATAGAATGTTGTTCTCCTAACAAAAGATAATTCTATGTGATTTTAGGCAAGTTAAGTAGATAGAAGTTTCTAAAGTTTTAAATTATTGTAACAGAATTAGGACAGGAGCATTTAAAAGGTTCTCAGTTCATCATTTTGGCTTTTTGAAGAACAGCCATGACATAGTATTAATCATTAGGGATCGATATGGAAACCAGGCTTTTATGAGAAATATGTTGGTTGACCTTAATAAATCTTTGGGTGTGTAAATACAGAAATATTTGTACAGGCAATTTTCTGCTGAATTACATTTCCTCTATGCACATTCCCCTATCACCATATATTTTTTTAACAAAGTATACTAAAGGTTTGATGTGATAGCAGTTTTCACAAGGAAACACTTTAATTGCTTCACAATGCTTATTTCTGTATCTAATTATTGAATCGTCACTATCATCATCGTGATTAATCTGCACTTATTTGTTTTGAAAACTTTTCACTACTATAAATAACCTTGTAATGAACAAAGATTTTTTCTTAGAATAGATTCCCACAAAAGGAATTGCTAGATTAACAGGATTGAAAATATTTAAGGCTGTTGATAAATTCTACATTTTTGGAAGCAACCAGAGAAAGTTTTCTGTGCAAGAGTTGTAATAAGAGTCAACGACTAAACTGAATTCATTCATCTAATTTAAAATTATAGGTAGCCCCCAATTTGCCAGGAATGATGCAAAGTTATTTTCTGAGGCGTTGGTATTAGTTTTGATATATACTTATTTAGTCATGGAAAAAGGGTGTTATAAAGTTCTCAGCTGCTCAAAGAAGCAGATTTAATCGTTAATATAGCTAAAATATGTTAATAACAAATAATGGCTTAGACTGTTTCTAAATGTTGAGTGTCCTATTCTTTGTCTTTCCTCTTTTATGTTTTGAATGTTTCCCTGTGAGGGCCAACACTCAGAACTTCATGGAGATCAAATTCTAAGCTCCAAAGTGTCTTCTACCTATTTGAGCACAAGTGCTAGAGAAAAGGAAAAAGGGTGTGGGGAACTGGAAGAAGGCTCCTGGGATGCTGAGCAGAGGCTCCTAGGACTTGGTACTTCTTGATAAATAACAGAGGGAAGTCCAGGAAGAGAGCAGTGGAAAGAGGGAGAGCAAAAGTCAGACAAACTCTGATGAATCACACATCAATGTTCAAAAAATATATATTAAATCCAAGAAGGTCACTGGTGTCAGGGGAAACATTTTGTTGTTGTTGTTGTTGTTGTTGTACAATACATACTAGAACACTTTTAGTTAATTCAAAAGATGTAAATATTCAAACAAATTTAAATGATTTTATATTATATATATTTATCTTCTAGGAAACAGAAGATTATTTACTGGAAGAAAACCTACGTTTAGCTCAAGAATCTCAAAAGGCACAGGCTACTTTCTTAAAAGAAAAGAATAATTATTTCGACTCATATGATAAACAGCTAGCACTGGTTGCTTCAATTAGAAATATGAAAGAGGTATTGGTTTTTATAACTTTTAAGAAAATAACGATTTACTTGACATGTGCACTGCAAAACTAAAAAGTGGTCAGTTTGGGGGTCTCTAATCTGATGGTGATCCTTAAACCACAAAATCGTATGTTTTCTTTTTGTAAAGTTTTGTTGTATATTATATTGACCTTTTAAAATTGAATTTTGAAAACATATTTGAAAATTGAAAATAGTTTTTAATCTATCACTTTATACTAATTTGCTTTTAATTACTATGACCAAGTATACCAATTTTTTTTTTAGTTTGTGGATTTGAATATGTTATCATAGACTTCAAATTTCAATTCTAACTG
>NW_007728877.1:398834-400657 GCF_000696425.1 Galeopterus variegatus | reverse complement strand
TTAGTTTGTGGATTTGAATATGTTATCATAGACTTCAAATTTCAATTCTAACTGTAACTGGCTTCCTATCATAGCCTGTAAGTCTTCCTTTTGATATATGCTCTCCAAATATTGGTTTCTATTTTCTTATTAGATATGGAGAATAATTAGAAACCTGAAACAATAGTTAAGCCTCTCTGGTTACTGGAAATAACTGGGAATTCTAAATATATGTTGTAAAAATCATCTGTAATGGTAAAAGTGGAAAAGTAAAACACAATGTGCCATGAATCAAAAAGGAAGGAAAAGTTCCATTACTGGATTGTTAAGTTGCAACCATATCGTCTGTATTCTCTAGATACTTACTGACAAGAAAAATTATTTTCCTTTGAATCTTTGTTTTCCTCCAGGATTCAAATTTCAGAAAATAGAGTCATGATATATATATATTTCAACAATTGGCCTAGCTTATAAGAACCAATGTACTGCTAATGGATCCCTTTTTTCTATTGGTATCACCCATTTTGCTGTACTATAAATTAGTAGTTTAGAATTCCAGTGCTATACTTATTCCTTATTTTTATGAATTATTGGGAAGGCAAAAGTTTGGGGCTTGAGTGCAAGCTCTATCATTCACCACTTCAGTGATCTGGCAAGTTATTTACACTTCCCAACTTCAATTTTCTCATCTATAAAATAAGATTTACCTCACAGGGTAATTGGTAAGAAATAAAAAAGAAACATCCATAATGAGTCACTTTGAAAATAGAGGATACTATGCGACCGTAAGTAACTATTACATTCATCTTATAAACTTATAATGCTGATTTAAAACTCCTCTGTGTTCCCCATTCATCTACTCTCATGAGATTAAAGCTTCTGAATATATTGGGAAAGAGAAAGATATGTTTTTCTCTTAAAAAATTGTATTGAAATAATGGCAAGAAGAGGCTATATCAAGAGATATGTGTGTTTGGGAAAGAACTGACAATACACGAATGGCAAGAAGAGGCTATATCAAGAGATATGTGTGTTTGGGAAAGAACTGACAATACACGTATTTGCCAAAATCATAGTGTCCTCACACCATTGTGCAGGACCCAGAGAAAGGGCATCTATATATCCAGGAAGCATTTGTACAGTTACTTCATGCATTTGACATTGTTATTGAGGTTAAACTTATCTTGTTTGCTGCTGGTAACCGAGGAGGAGAAAACAATCAGTGTCTATACTGTATTTCCTTTTCTAATCAGAGGGAAAACAAAAATAAATTGTACGTAAACTTCTTATCAGTCTGTACAGAATCCTTTGATGGCTAATGTCAAATATATTAGATACCTGTGTAAATAGTGGAGAACTCATGCCTTTTAAGAGAGTGCCCTAACATCGTATTTCTATAGTAAGAACAAAAATTGTCTCCATCTCATTTTTGGAATTAAAGCAAATCTTGATGCCAGATACAAGGAATGAGACCCTGGTATGAACAGACAGGCAATGGAGAAGGCTAGGAGATCGGGCTTGTGTTTGTGATCCCTCAAACGAATCACTTCTAGCACACCTGTTTCAGGGAAACTTTCCAAGATTTATTTGTACTTCCAGTCATTTTTCATTTCCATCCTTCAGCGATGGAGGTCATTAAGTGCAGGCTGCCCTTGTCAGTGTCATGTAGGATCAATTTGCTGCAATGGACAGAGAGGCCTTATTGATGCTGTTAAATCTGTCAGTGAGAAATCGTATGTCATTAGTGTCTAATGCACTGCTTACAGAATGGAATATGGCCATCAAAAATGAGAAAACCCTTTAATATTTTAGTCTATTTCTTTGATATTGCAGAATTTCCCATG
>NW_007728877.1:396749-398162 GCF_000696425.1 Galeopterus variegatus | reverse complement strand
TTTTTTTATTTGTTTATTCCTTTTTCAATATGTTTTTAATATTTTCTTTTAAAAATACTGGGCTGGCCAGTTAGTTCAGTTAGCGAGAGTGCAGCCTTATAATTCCAAAGTCATGGGTTCAGAGATGAGGAACCTTGGGAGGGTCAGGGTGGTGGGGAGGGGAGCAGAGTGATTTACCACATTTTTGGTAAAGTAGAAGAAAAGTAAGCCTAAGACACAGTTGTCTTAACCTACATTCAAATATTTTCTCCATCAGACCGTAGATGAGCATGTGCTGTGATTTTTATTTTTATTTATTTTTTGGTGGGGGGACATGTGGGGTGGACCGATAGTTGTTATGTATTAAGAGTAACTGTCATGGATATGTTCAGATGGTTGTACATCTTTAAGTGACTTGGGCTTGTGAGGAAATCATGTACAGACATGAATCAGAGTAATATTCTGGAGCAGTGTGATGGGCTATAGGGGACACTTCTGAGCCTCAAAGAATTCAAACCCTACTCATTTATTTATTCATTAATTCTTTCTTTCTTTCACTTATTCAGAATAAATTATTCATCACCCATTGTACTGACAAAAATACTGTAGAAGGCACAGGAATATGCCATTTCATCTTTGCTTCCATGCTGAAGGCTGTGATCCCCAGAGTTCAAGGGATTTTTTTTCCCCAGGACATGGCATAGAATGAGAGCTCTTCAGCATTGTCTCTTTTCACCCCACCAAAGGGAAGAAACATGTATTTTTGCTGTTTAATCCACATAACATGGGTCTCATTGGACAAAATTTTCATCTTACATTCTCAAAAAGTTGTATCATCAATAGATTTTACTAGTTTTCTCTTCCCTCTTTCATCAATTTTTGAACACAATTTCCTCTAATGCTCACTTGAGATTGATCTGGTGAGGAGTCAAAGTCAATTCTAGTAATAAAAAAAATTTTTTCCCAGGGAAATGTAAAAGCTGTTTTAGATCTTTCTTCTATAAGTATTTTGTATTGCTTGTTATCATGCATCTATTAAAAGTGTGCTTTCGGTGGTGATTTCTGTGTGCTTGGTTTAGTGTAGATAGTAATTTATTTCTTTGATCTGAAAACAATTACATTTTTTAGTAGTTTTTAAAAAATAAATGCTATTGATGGACATTTGGGCTATTGTAAAAAGTGCTGCAGTGAACATTGGGGAACAGGTATACCTTTGACTTGATGATTTCCATTTCTCTGGGTATATTCCCGGCAGTGGGATAGCTGGGTCATATGGTAGATCTATCTGCAATTGTTTAAGGAACCTCCATACCATTTTCCGTAGAGGTTGCACCGTTTTGCAGTCCCACCAGCAATGTATGAGAGTTCCTTTATCTCCGCAACCTCACCAGCATTTATCATTCACAGTCTTTTGGATATTAGCCATCCTAACTG
>NW_007728877.1:394655-395926 GCF_000696425.1 Galeopterus variegatus | reverse complement strand
TTTAAAAAATATATCATCTTCTAAAGAAAGAGAAAAATAAAGAAATAAATATAATTAAATGTTATTGGGTATATTTAAGGTATACAACATGATGTTATATGATACATATATATGATAAGATAGTTACTATAGTGGAACTAAATAACACATCCATCTTCTTAACTTTATACACTGTTGGTAGGAATGTAGATTGGTATAACCATACGGAAAACAGTATGGAGGTTCCTAAAGAAATTAAATATTGAACCACCATATGATACATCAATTCCTCTTCTGGGTATATACCCAAAGGAAATGAAATAACCACCTTGTAAAGATATCTACATTTCCATGTTCATGGCAGCACTATTCACAATAGTTTCAACCTGTAACAACTATTTGAAGACCCTGCCAATGTCTATGCCTCCTTTTCTTAGAACACAGGCATGTGCGTGTATACACGCACACACACACATCCACACACATTTGTTCGAAAGGAGTTACCACACTTCATAGATGGTTAAGCTTGCATTAAATTTCTATGTTCCTTCTTTGAAGAGCTCTCCTGAAGAGACCTGTGAAGAGCTTTTGTGATTCCTGAGACAAGAATCTAAGCTGGTAGTCTATTGTTTTATTCCAGTGAATCTCCCTTCCGTTATCCAAACTCCATGAGGAAAACACCAAAAACCAGGAGTTTATTTCTAGCTAATATTTTAGAGAGGTAAACTTGGCTGAAGTCAGGCCAATTTTTCACTCTAGCACCAATTTTGAGTGAATTGTAGATTTATGTACATTTTATGCATTTGGAGGATTTTTCTTCCATTGGAGTTGCATAGCATTGAACAGCTTTTTGATGTTAACAATACCTAAAAAATGATTTGTAAAGTGTAGTGATGAATCCCTGGTATATCAAAAACACTCAAAGTAAAGTTTCGTTGGTTTTTCACTGCATTTCAGTGGTCCTCTAATGAAGGCTATTTTGTCGTGAAAGGGATGTCTGGGTGTCTGGCAGTGTCTGCAGACATTTTGGTTGCTCCTGGAATCTAGTAGAAAAAGGCTAGGGATGCCGCACAGGATGGCCCCTCATGCACACATGCGAGTGCTCTGTCTCTCTCTCTCTCTCTCTCTGTCTCTCTCTCTCTGTCTCTCTCTCTCTCTTTCTCTTTCTCCAGCCCAAAATGTCAATGGAGCTGGGGTTAAGAAACACTTATATACAGAGACAGAGAGGAACGGAGAGAGAACATATATGTGTCATATGTATATGTAATGTATATAACATGAAACATTGTATA
>NW_007728877.1:391129-393821 GCF_000696425.1 Galeopterus variegatus | reverse complement strand
GGAGAGAGAACATATATGTGTCATATGTATATGTAATGTATATAACATGAAACATTGTATACTCTGTCTCCTTCTTAAAGATTTAAACTGCATTTGCATGTTTAAAATTCTGAAAAATATCATCTTAAGAAATCTTTTAACTTTGTTAACCCTGAATTTCCTATTTGTCTACTTAGGAAACCTACTTACAACTGATTGACTTAGTATTTAGTGGGTTACACCTTGGAAAATGTTATTTATATAGAAGAAAATTTCGTATCACAAATTTACATTCGTGAAATTCTGTTGATATATAACTTTAAAAAAGAACTAAATAAAGTTTTCTTTATTTTGTCCATACAGCCTTAGAAAAATTTGGAATATTTTTAAATAAATAGGTTATGTTCTTTGGAATTCATACACATTCAGAATGCTGATTTTTCTAATGCAAGTGAAGCTATAAAATAAACTAATATTGTTTTTATCACTCAAAAACCATTTTTTAAATCACAATAAAACAAGTAAAATGTTCATTGTATACACCTCCTATGATACATATATTTTCTACTATGATTTGTCTAATACATGACTTACAAATGCAATTGACTTTCAAGTCTGTGGAAATATCTGTTAATGATTTTTTTTTCGTTTCAAACTGTGCACATATAATATCCCACAATGACATAGACATTTCAGAAGATTTTTTTATAATTATCTTTTCCCAAATCTACAGAGCTATATCTTACAGTCATTTATTAAAATAAGCATTAATAAGGAAAATGCATATTCATATCCTAAATATTTTCTTTAGTCATTTGTACTTTCTTCAGTTTAACACTTATTGATGGTGGAGTGGAGTACCTATGGACAACTTATTTAATTCCTTTGAATTTCTGAAAATAGAGAATATTAATATCTCTCTAGCAGGATTGTTATAAAAAATACATAGTTATAATTAACATTTATGAAGCACATACTATGTGCTAGGCACTTTGTTAGCTTTTATATGTAATCTTATTTAATTTCCTCAACAACTCCATAAATCATAAATATATATCTTAAACATAAAGCACCTAGAACAGTTTTTCACTAACTGTATATTTTGCCCATAGAAAATATGACTACCAGTATTCTTATTACACTTTGGATAAATATATGTCCCTCAATTCTTGTATTAAATATTGGTGTAGTTATATGATTATAAAATGACCTTCTAGTCTTTGATTGGTATTGAATAGTTGATACTGCCTGGGAATATGAGATGAATTGTGGGTAGAAAGGGCAGGCAGGTAAGTTGCTAGTGACATTATGGTAATCAGTTAGAAAAACATGCAGATGCTGTAAGGAATAGAGTCATGGCAAACACCTTAGGGCCAGGTAAAGCTGACAGAGGGTTAAAGAATAAAAAATCATGTATATACATATACAAATGACCTGGCATGAAGGATAGAGTTATTAATGATACATGGGTTAGAGGGAGTTAATCCAAATCTATACTACCAGACACCAATTAGAACATATGTACTTATAAAAATATATTCACTATAGCTACAACACCTAAAAATTTCCTAGAAATACCCCAATATGAAATATGTCATTAGAACCTATATGAAGAGATGTGCAAAATTTTACAGATGGAGAAGATGATAAAACAACATATGCCTTGACAATACTCAATATTTTACTTCAGAAGGACCTGGCATCTTCATGTTGTAATTTTAAAGCAGTTTCAATCAAACTAGAAGGATATTCTTTCAAACCTGATAAAATAATTCTACACTGATACATGAAGATAGACAAAATATTATGGAGGAAATAATGGGAGAACATTTGTTCTAAGTTGTTCTGAAACAAATAATAAAGCTACAATAAGCTGTAACATGTTATAAGAATGTCAGAAAGTTTAGTGCTATCATACAGACAGACCAGGAAGAAGTTCTAATTTGAAAAACAATTTATTATTCAAAAATATGGAAATGCATATAAATGGAAACACAATATTTTTAACATAGTGGTGCAAGGCCTATTGTATAATTTTGTAAAATAACAGATAAATCCTTCTTTGTTGCATGCCAAATAATACAAATGCATTAAAGAGTTAAATATAAGCAAAAAATGTAGTTGAATATTTATCTGACCTTGGTATGGGAAAAGTTTTTACCAATGTAATGAAAATAATCTATAGATTTGCTGACATGAAAATTAAAATATCTGTAAGTTTAAAAATACGGGGAAATATTTTTTAACGTCTGTGACAAACATTGACTCAATATTTTTACCAGATGGAGTGCTATTCTAAAACGCTAAAAAGATCACTTCTCTACCAGGAAAATGGAAAAAGTACTCAGACATGTATTGTTCTGATATGTGTTGTATTTATTGAATATTTAAAGAAATACAAAGCAATTGATAAGCAAAAGGGAGGGAAGCATTATTAGCAGTAATAAAAGAAATGTAGTTAAACAACATGATAGCATTTTCACCCACCAGATTAGCATAATATTTTACAATGTTAAGATCTATTTGTTGCAAGGAAAAACTGAAATTGGCACTTTCACCACTGGTAATAATATATTTTGAAATGCTCTCTGTGAAGAAAAATTTGACAATATATAAGCAAGAGCCTTAATATTTAAGTACTCTTTTTCTCTAGGGCACATTACCAAAATCTGCACAAATGGTGTTTTCAACAAAGATCTGGTTATAAAATAGG
>NW_007728877.1:387666-390368 GCF_000696425.1 Galeopterus variegatus | reverse complement strand
GTATTTTTAGCTAATTTATTATATTAGTATGTTAATATGTGTGTTCAAATTGAAGAACATTCAATTTACAGCATATTAAACAAGTTAGGAATGATTATTTGTATTTTCAAAAGATTCTTACCTTATGAGTGGCCCTAATAACATATTGAGTGCCATAATTACTTCAGTTGTACTCAACTAAGTAGGATTTTGTTTTTATCCAAATTTTTAAAGAACGTATTTTACACAAAGCAAAATGTGCTCTAATTATCCATATTCTGTGTATACCTGCATAAACTTGATTCTCCTATTAAGGAAGAAGTTACTTGATTTGGGCAGGTTCCTTAAATCATTCACTAGGCACAACTTCACAAGTTATTTTTTTCTATTTTCTTGAAATGGACTTTGAATAAACTAAGAATACCTCAAAAAGATAATAATAAACAATTTACCTATACACTTTGACCCTTTAAGAGTTTTTTTCATAAGTGACAATGGAAAAATGTGAACAGATAGGCATTAAAAATATTTTCCTTTACCATCTGAAGGGTAACTCTCACAGCATTTCTATCAAAGTAATCCTGAATACGACAAATTTTCTTTTTTAAATCTTGTACTATTCTGTCATAATAAATCACTGAATAAAAACAACACATGTACACAGCCAATATATTATCTGAGAAAAAGAAAGATCATAATGTAGTGAATAATATAGTGTTTAGAATTTTGTATGGTGCCGGGTATCAGAATTGTGTGGTCTTTCAAGGAAAAAATCCTCATTTTAAAGAAAGAGATATGCAATACTCATAGTTTATTGAAAGAAGTATATAAAACAAAGCTACTTCCTGCATGATGTACACAAAAAAAGAGAAAAAAATGTTATCTGTAAAAGCAGAAAAGAATTTGGCTTGCTCGACTTTTTGTATCAAGCATGCTACAGCAATCTTTTGATTCTAATATGAAACTATAGTAAGGATCATTGCACTAATGCATGAGGATTTGTGATAATGTTGCAGAAATTTTACTGTCAAAACTGAACTGCAGTGTAATGACTTTTGTTATCATGGTTTCTAATAACTATTCAGCATGAATTGACCCTACATATGTTTTGCTGCAATAATGTGTCAGTAACTCAGAAAGCTAAAAAGAAAATAAAAAACAGTCAACATAATGCTACATATGACTTCATGAGAAACTTTACTATTAATATTATTAAAACAATTATAACACTCACTCTGCAAACTATAGAATCATGTGGAAATAAAACCTTAGAAATATTGTAGCAGTTCTGGCCAAATAAATCTACAAAATACTTTACAATAAAACACACTCTCCTCTGTTCAATCTGGGCACTAGTTACTAATTGGTCTCTTACTACTTGGGTGTCTGTTTCTCTCTGCTGTAGGGAGTCTTTGACATGTATCCCTTCCTCCTGCAATGTGTTAGTTTTTTCTCCTATTTATGGGATCTCTTTATTTCTTTTGTTCTATATTTTGGCATCTCTCCCTCTTCATTGCAGTATATATTTATTTCAGTATCTCCTCATTGCACTAAATAAGAGAAAAGAAAAATGGTTACTGTTCTACATAGCAGGCACAATGCTAAACATTTAGAACATGCGCAAACTGTTGAGCACTGCGCCTACCATACCATAAGTGCTCAGACAATTACAGATAACATTATCATCATTTGCTATTCTCATTTATTTCCTTAAAAACTCTGTAATAAACTACTGGGAATATTCCCATTTTTCTTCAGAAAACTAAACTATTGTATTTGTTTGCTAAAGTACCACAGACTAGGTAGTTTAAACAACAGACATTTATTGTCTCACAGTTCTGGAGACCAGAACTCTGAGATCAGGGTGTCAGCAGTGTTGACTTCTTCTGCAGGCCTTGAGAGAATGAGCTGTTCTAGGCCTCTCTCCTTCGCTTGTAGTGACCATCTTCTTACTGTGTCTTCACATCGTCATCCCTGTGTACATGTCTGTCCAAACCTCCTCTTCTTATAAGGATGTCATTATATTGGATTAGGGCTCACCCTAACGACCTCATTCTAACGTAATCACCTCTGTAAACTCCCTATCTGCAAATAAAGTCATATTCTGAACTACTGGGATTAGGACTTTGACATATGAATTTGGGATGGAGGGAAACACAATTTAACCTATAACAGGTACTTCATTGTACCTTTAGGCCACTGTTCTTGTGAGTGGGAACCAGTGCCAGGATTCAGACTTAAGTCCATGGGCTTTCTGCTATTCCACAGATTCTCCTATATTCTTTTTTTCTACCTTGCCCAGCCTATAGCCATATATGCTGTTTCATCATCTTTCTATAAATACAAAGTATTTGAGTTATACGTACTTTGTAATACCTGTGGTATTGGACATGAGTATGATTAAACAATACCTAGTAATAAAATACTTTTTGAGGGAGAAATTTATGGTATTACACGAAAAGTGACAGATCATTTATGTTTCTGATCAATGGTCACAGATCCAAGCAGAAAACCTTTCTCACTAAAGGAATTTTAAAATTTCTCTCCCATTGCCTCAGACCGTAGAAAATGTAATGCCAGATAGATGATCTTGATCCACAGAGACTACAACAGACACCAAGATGAAAACTCAGGGTTTACATGTTTTTTAAAAAATGAAGAAAGAAAGAAAGAAAGAAAGAAAGAGCAGCAGCTCCGAGTAGCAACCAGCATTTAGCAGAGAA
>NW_007728877.1:383430-387057 GCF_000696425.1 Galeopterus variegatus | reverse complement strand
ACCGTAGAAAATGTAATGCCAGATAGATGATCTTGATCCACAGAGACTACAACAGACACCAGGATGAAAACTCAGGGTTTACATGTTTTTTAAAAAATGAAGAAAGAAAGAAAGAAAGAAAGAGCAGCAGCTCCGAGTAGCAACCAGCATTTAGCAGAGAATATAGAGGAAAGCAACACTTTCAGGAAAAGAATCTGATTATAGAGATATTCAGCTTGAGATTCTGGAAACTCGATAGCACAACTAGAGTTAAACTCCCACCCAACCCCACCCCACACACATACCTATAGCTAAATAGATTAACCAAAAAGAAGTGTTTAAAGGTGCCAGGAAAGAATACTATAGAGAATATTATAATAATTAATGCTGACAAGATAGGCTACTGGCAAATGTATCACACAAATAGGAGAATTTCTGCCAAACACAACACAGATTCAAGGGAAAAAATGAAGAAAGATAATAAGTGCTGATAAATAGAAACTCCCATTCCTAAAAAAAAGAACTGAAATGTGGCAGAAAGCAAAGGGAGAATTATGGGACTTCCCCTCCCCAAATATCCTCCTGTATTGGAAGCTTGTGGGCTGAGATAAGAACCACTACATTGAATCCCCCTTCAGGCTTCAAGATCCAGCTTCTTAAAAGCCACATCTGCTAACTTAGATGGGTTCTTTCTTACGTGAAGATGTTATGACTCGTGGTATCCCCTGTGGATATCTGGAAGCAGTCCATCTGAAGTCACTGTTGAAACTATGCCTATGGGAGAGGAAGGCATGGGGCCACCCCAAATGAAAAGCTAGGTGACCTTGGGGCTTTTCTCTGATGATTGCTCACCAACATTCTAAATTTTAAGGATAGAGAAATAATTCCAGAAAGCATCCTTTAGAAGAAATATACTGCCTACATAGGATCCATTAGAAGAAATATACTGCCTACATAGAGAAAACATTACACTAACTTCAGACTTAATATCCACAACATTTTACTACAGAAGACAGTAGAAAAAATCTACATATTTTTAAAGGACAAATTAAGGACCCCAAGAATGCTGTATTGATTTAAGTTATTGTTTATGCGATGGGAAGAGAAAGGTATTTTTGAATGAGCAAAAAACAAATATAGATTAATTAGCAAGTTTTAAAAATCCAGATGGCCAATAAACATAGGCAAAATGTTTCTACCTCTCTAAGTCATATACATACAAATTAAGTGCAGATATAAGTTTTTAACTCTGTTTTTTAAAGATCAGTAAGACTGATTATACACAGTGGTAGTCAGAGAGCGTGTGGGAAAGAGGCATTTACAGATGAGTATCCTCATTCATCTAGCATCAAATCCACCAAACTACCATAGTTGCTATCTTTCTTCCTGTTTAAATTGAAATACTTCTGCTCCTAATATAAATGAGACTCTTCACTTGTTCTCTGGATTCCATCCTCTTTCCCTTCTCATAGTTATCTTTCAAACACTTTTGCCCGCCTTTTACCACCTCATTTTCCCTGCCCACTGGATTATTCCCATCATCATACAGCATACAAACGTGCTGTAGTGTTTACCATCTCAAAAAACCTGTTTTGATTCTATGTTCTCTAGAGTACTTCATTTTTTCTTAAAATTTTTGCAAAGAGTGGTCTACATTTGCAGTCTCCCTTGATCTCATTCTCTTCTTTGAAGTGACCTCCATGATGTCAAATCCAACAGTGTATAGCTGGCCTCGTCTTGCTCAACAGCTCAACAATATTGGATCTCTGATGACCATTATCCTCCTTGAAGCACTTTTTCTCTTGGCTGTAACACCATGCTCTCCTACTTTTTATCCCACCTCACTGGACACTGTCAATCTCTAGTGTTAGTAGCTCCTACTCTGCTCAATTTCCAAATGGTGAGTACTCCAGTGCTTAGTGGTAGATTCCCTTCACTTTTTAAAAAATCTTCATTCCTTTTCTCAAGTGGATACCTAAATATGAATGAATCACGTAAGCATAATTTTAAGCAAAGGATACCAGACAGAGAAAATACATACTGTGAGATATATATATATATTTTTTGTCTATATAAGCAGGCAAAATTAATCTGTTGTGTTAGAAGTCAGGAGGGTAGTTACCTTGGATGGAAAGCAGTGACTTAAAGAGGGAATAAGGGGAACTCTGTGAATGATGGTACTGTTTTTTCCTGATCTGAGTTTAGTTTGTGAATAATTCATTGAACTATATACTTACAATGTGTATACTTTAATATGTCTGTATCATAATAAAATTAAAACTTAAAATTATCCAGTGGCTTACTGCCATCTTCAGAATAAAATTTCCAGTTCTTGCCCTGTCCCCTCCGACTGCATAATCCAGTCTCTTTCCCCCTCGGGTTACTCTCTCATTCACCTCTCTGTGTTCTAGCCACGGCCTAATTTTCGATCCTTAACCACTACACTTATTCCCAATACAGTGATCTTGAATTTGCAGATGCTTCCACTGTACATTATTCCCCAAATTTTGTATATCTGGCTCCTTCTTATAATTTAACTGCCAGACTAGAAGTCCCCTCCTCAAATAGCCTTCCAGAGGCCCTAATCTAAAGTTGTCCCCAGCCACCTACTGTCATGTCATCCTATTTTATTTTCTTCATAGCACTTAACACTCTGATATTTTATTTTATGTTCACTTTTTCATGGTCTGCTTCTGCCAACTAAATGTAAGCTCGATAAGAGCAAGGAACTTATCTTCTCCTTCATAGCCATTACTGTAGCGCCTAGAGAAGTGCCTGGCAGCAATTTCCTACATGATCATTCCTGGTGGGGGGTCTAATAAAATGTTTACGCATACTCACTGGGACAGCATTTCTGTTTCTAGAAATATTTAAGAATATATTCTGAAAAATAGAGATACATATAGTGATAATTGTTTATCTAATAAAATGTTTACGCATACTCACTGGGACAGCATTTCTATTTCTAGAAATATTTAAGAATATATTCTGAAAAATAGAGATACATATAGTGATAATTGTTTAAGTATATAATAGAATTAATATACAATGGAGTATTATAGAGCTTTTAAAAGAAATGATATAAATAACTATAGTGCATATTTAAGTGAAAATCAAGATATAATTCAACATATACAAGTAATATATACTTTGTATACTACTTTGTATCCTCAAAGTAATATATACTTTGAGTCCTACTTTGTATCCTCATATGTATTAGATTTTATTACAGTCATTTCTATCCATCTATTGATCTATCTGGAAAGCTATATCCCAAATGTTAGCAGTACTCAGGCTGTCATACTTTTATTTGTTTATTTTATTTTTATGATGAGCATTTATTATTTCATGATATAAAAATGTAAAACTATTTTTATGTTACAAAAAAAATTAATAAGGATCCTGAAACAAGAAGTGGGCATTCCAAAATAAATGTCATGCAATTTTGAATAAATGTGAGACACTCAGAAGAGAAATCTAGAAAAATCCAGATCAGACAAAATCCCAAATATCCATGGCTCCCACTGTAAATCCTTTTCACTGTAGTTCATTTGCTTTGGTTATTTTAAAAATGTATCGTTCTTATTACAGAATGTGAGTTCAGTCATTGTCATAAGATCCTTTGTAAATCTTCAGTCGAGTAAATGC
>NW_007728877.1:380390-382709 GCF_000696425.1 Galeopterus variegatus | reverse complement strand
TTTTTTTCTATGGTGATGCCATACAATGCACTTAAGAAATAATGAAGGCACATTTTAATTTTCTTTTAGTTAGGGACGTCTTAAGTCAATACAAATTCGAGTTTGAATCCCGGCTCTGATAAGACATTGGAAAAGCCACCAGTCAGCCTGCTTCCTCCAACGCTCTTTCATTTTTACTGAATAGAGGTACTGTGAAGATTATGTGAGGTGGTATATGTGATAACCTACTGGCTATCACAAAGTATATTCTCTTAAATATCTGCAGACCACAAATGAAATAGCCCTCCTCGTTTTGTGAAGTATTTCTTTATGGGCACCATCTTTAATTTCTTTTCTTGCCTGAAATGCTTTAGAGAAGAGTATCTTCTACATTTTCTCTAAATTATTGTGTTTGCTTGCTTCTTAATCATGTTTTTAGAATGTAGCTTGTATCTCCTGATTACAAAAGTAATATGTACCCAATACAGAACATTTGAAAAACAAAACAAAACAAAAAACCAAATTTTATATCTGAACTTATTTAAAAGTATAGCCACCAAAACTAGAAGCAAGTATCTTAATGGTGAACAAGGAAAAGGCAAAAGGATTTTTTTCAAGTGCTTGCTTGTCATACTCCTTTTAAGAATTTCCTATGGAAAGTTGGCAGTCTTCACAGCAGCATCACATTGTTGATTAATATTCTAATAAGAAAATTTTCTTCCAGGTATTTGTTTTGTGTGTTTATGTTATTTCATCTTTTAATTTTTATCTGCTATTTATACTAGGTAGATTTATAATTAATGACAGAAATGGTGAGAGCACTCTAAATTGCAGTTGACTAGGTGGTCCCCAGGACCAGTGTCTGGAAGCTACATCAAAATATTAGTGCAACTTGAAATTGAAGCCTTAATTGTCCTTTGGTTGAACATTCAAACATGTTATGCATCCATCCACTTAAAAATAACGTGGCTGAGGTCATATTTCCCCAAGTTTGTCAATGAAAATGTGACAAAGAGCAGATTCCAAGACCTCCTAAAAACAAGATGAATCATCACTATCATTTTTCCTTGTTTCTGTGCCCAGTAATCCTGTCACAGGATACAATTTAATGGGTCTGTCATGATTTGCTACTCAGAAAACCATGTTGGCATTTCATTAGCATACATACTTTTCCAGGTGATTAAAATATGATTGATTACTTCTGGTATCTTCCCAGATAACCAACTAACCTAGTCAGATTTGTTTGCCTCTTTAAAATGCATAAATATTTTATATTTTAAAATTATTTTCATCCTTAAAAATAGCCCTTAAAATATATCAAAGACTTCTTGATTTTCATATAGATAATTGATTTTCTTATTCTTGTGATTTTATAGATAGACAGCTCTTTCTTGATTTTCCGTTAAATGTCTGCATGGCTAACTTATGCTCCTATGTCCATCCTTCTACCATGGATCGCTCACTCCAAGCAATGGTTTATGACTACTTTCTCCTAAAAGGCAATAGTGAAGAAATTATTTAACTCCAGCCTGTTTGCAGCTCACTGTATAAACCTCTCCATTCAATAATTCACTATAATTAAATATATCTTGTTGGAGCACATACTATTTTTCCTTCCCTGTTTTTCAGTGTAGGTGTTTATTTTCTAATCTTCTTCCTTAATTGATTTGAAGATTTATTTCCATATTTATGGTTCTCTGTTGATAATAGCTCCTGTTCTTTGTAATGTGTCTCTATGAATTTGTGTCTTATTTTTTTTGCATTTGTCTTTATTAATCAAATTCATGTAAATTTGAAGCACTTTCTCTATCTTTAATGCCATCTAGACTTCTGAGCTTAGCCAGTTTTGTCTTTTGCCTTCAAATACATAGTCAGATTATGTTTCTTACTTGATTTTTTGCCAGTACCCCAACCTAGTTAATACAAGTACATACACTCCTAAAGGTCTTTGTTTTAATCCTTCATTTTAGAGTATTGTGCTAGATAAAGACATAAGATGAAAAAATATGGACAGTGTCCATACATAATGACCCTGCTAGTAGACTTTAAAAAAAATCTTCTTTTGCCTTTGAATCAATTTTATCAACTCACATGCTTCAAGACTTACATCCACTATCATTTCCTCAACTATTTCATAGCAACAAAAATAAAAGCAAGATAAATCCAATAATGTTTGCCCTAAAAATATGTTCTCAAAGAGGTTGCCAAATCTTTTGACAATGTCTCTGAATTACTTGTCCAGGAGAGATCTAGGTAAAATCCCACCCTGATACCTGATTTAAATCAGAGAGCTCCACTAAAACAATGTATAATATCCTGGGATAGTCCTCTATGGATGTA
>NW_007728877.1:376234-380204 GCF_000696425.1 Galeopterus variegatus | reverse complement strand
TAAATCAGAGAGCTCCACTAAAACAATGTATAATATCCTGGGATAGTCCTCTATGGATGTACACAATGTCACATCTTAAATATCTGAATAGAATTGCATCCAATCACTTTTATTTGGTTATACATTTAAACATCTATGTTAAATCAGAGAGCTCCACTAAAACAATGTATAATATCCTGGGATAGTCCTCTATGGATGTATACAATGTCACATCTTAAATATCTGAATAGAATTGCATCCAATCACTTTTATTTGGTTATACATTTAAACATCTATGCATATTATCTAGAAATTTACTTTGGATGAAACAAAACCACTCTTTGAAGATGTGGCTGAGCTCTTCTCATTCTAATACTCTTTTGCCTCATTTCATATGTAATCCATGCTGAGATTTGGTATTTAACATTTTCCATTTAAACAGGTTATTTATAAAGGTAGAATGGATGGTTAAATAGAGAATATACAATACTACTAAGCATTTTCAAATCATGTAATAAAATACCAGAAACAGGTTTTCAGATTCCCTCTTTCTTTCAAGTGATCAAAGAGAGTATGTAGGCTTATTTGTAAACTTAAGGTAAAATTTGTAGATTACTTATAATTCAGAAAATCAAAACTTGGCAGTATAGGTACTTCCCTTTATTTGTATTTCAATGAGAGAATATTATTATAATATATTATAATATAAAGAGAATAACATAATGAATTGAATATAAATATCACTTGGTCATAGGTTTAATAAAGAAAGTATTTTGTCATTGCTTGTTATTTTTTGCTTTGTTTTTGGTGGCAGTGTTACTGAATTTTCTGCATTTTTTCAGTTTATGTAAAAAGTAGAGTAAGCCCATTTTGAGAGAAATATGCCATTTTTATAAAACTTCCCATACACATGCATTATATATTTTTTTCCTGAAAGAGATTTCAAATTAACAAACTATGTCATGAAAAAGTTTAAGTCAACTTCAGCATAATAATGTTTTGTCTTAAGCATCAGATTCATTGTATCCACCAATAGTAAGAAAGTTACAACTGAGTATAGATTTCAAAGCTCAGCAAGAATGTGCTACTTTAGAAAACTAAAATTTAAAAATTAATTAATTAATTAATTAATTACTTAATTAAAAATAATTTTCAAACGTTTTGTGGAACAGATAGAGGACATAAAATCATTTATTCATTTATTTAACAATCACATTTGAAAGAACTAGATCTCTGCTAGGTAGTGAAAATTCAAAGACAAGACAATGTCTTTATGTCTTTATCTTGGAGATTACACAGCACCATTAGTAATGGAGTTTTTCCAAAAGATATTATGAAAGCTTTATGGAAAGTATTTTCAATAGAGTATTACATGGAAATTCAAGAATGGGCAAATTTATTAGGGACAATAAAGTTAAATTTTCATAAAGTATCATTTATCAACCGGAAACTCATTAGTCGTCCTTTAACCAGTAATGTTATAATGACTTATGTCCACAAATAACACTTTAAGAAGTTCCTTTAAGACATTGCAGAAACTTGACTTTACCAAGTAGATATCTGTACTAAATCTTAAAGGTGGACATAACAAGAGAGTAACACATTTCAGAGACAAGTATGTATAAATTTAGCCCCAAATATGGGACAGCATTGAGTCAACAGGGATCTACAAATAAATATTAGGTAGAAGGAGGTGTAGGTAGCATCCTAGAGAGTGGTACTGTAGGGAAAGATAGATTAAAAATCTGAGGAATAAATAAGGAAAATCAGGGAAAATCTTACATACTGATAGCTTTGGATTTTATCCCCCAGGCAATGGAAAGTCACTGAAATATTTTAAGCCTGACCATGGCATAACCAAATTTATGTTTTAGAAAAATCACCCTTGAAATAGTACATAGAAGGCCCTGCAAAATTTGGAGTGGAGACAGAAAGTCTACCTAGGAAATAGTGAAATATTTCAGCTTAAAGTAATGACGGGTTCCTCGGACAAAATAGCAATGTGAGGAAAGTGAAGGGTACAAACTGGAAAAATATTTAGAAGGTAACAGCAAAAGGACTTAGTGATGTGGAGGTGAGAAGTAAGAGTAGAATGATGGCACTATTCACCAAATTTGTATGACTTTTTTCTACATTTGAGGGATTGCGGTAAGTCACCAGAGGCATAAACATATCCTTGGCTTGATTGATGTGTGTAAATTGCAGGGAAAATCACTTGGACAGGTCATATAGTTTAGTGGCAGATTTTGTGTAGAAGAGAATGTGCTTCTGTTTAGATGTGATTGAGAAAGTTATAATGTAGAGTAAACAGTTATCAATAACAAACTGGAATGCAGGTAAAATGTTAAAGGTAGAGCTATAAATCTGGGAGTCTTGTATTCCATTTGTTTGACTTTGTTCCTGAATTATTTTTACTGGAATTTATAAATATCAGACACTTATGATTGAATTCTAACAGGTTATACATTTAGTTGCATGCATTATTACATTTTATTTTCAAAACTGTGTGAGATAAGGATTATTATCATAACATTACGCAAATGAGAAAAAGGAAGAACAGGAAGATAAAACACTTCGTTGAGTTCTATGCATCTATATTCAAGTACACTTAAATTAGTTTCTAAATTATTAGACTATAAGAAAACCTGAATATGTAAGAATTTATAAGTAAACCATCAATTTACCTTTCACAAAACCCCTGACATACGAGTATTACTTATGAAAGACTAGGAACATCCTTTGTAGACTGTGCCTTGAGAATACTGACTTACTCCCATGAAACTATGGTTTACAATATTTTTTTCTGTGTAATCTCTGCATAGCTAGACCTTTTCCATTTCCCTCCTAACAGGGCTATCTTAGCAAATGAAGCAAGAGGGAGGTTTATTATTTATGTCTCTAGACTTAGTTTTTGATGGTGCCTTCTAGACTGTAGGTCTCTCATTTATTGACCATAGCATTAAGGAATCAGAGTTGTACTCTGTGCTTGGGGGTTGTCTAGTTTCTTTGACTTAGCATGTTTTCAAGGTTCATCCATGTCGTATCATAATTTGGTACTTCATTCCTTTTTACTGACAAATAATATTCCATCATATGGATAGATTACAGTGTGTCTATTCATTTGTTAGTTGATGGACATTTGGGTTGTTTCCACTTTTTCACTCTTCTGAATACTGTTGCTATCGACATTTATGTTCTTGCATAGACGTATGTTTTCATTTCTGTGGGATATACACCTAGCAGTGAAAGTGCTGGGTCAGGTGATATGGTAACCCCATATTTAATCTTTTGACAAACTGCTATATTTTTTTCTAAATTACCTGCACCATTTAACAACTCACCAGCAATCTATCAAGTTCCATTTTCTCCACATCCTTGTCAATACTTGTTATTGTCTTTTATTTTAGCCTTCCTAGGGGTGTGAAGTGGTGTCCCATTGTGGTTTTGGTTTGTATTTCTGTAATGACTATTGACAAAACACTTCTTTGCAATTCTGAATAGAGCTCACAATTTTTGGTGTTCGTGTACAGAATAACATTTTCTGTTCTCTTTTGTTCTTCACAATTTCATTTTTTCAATGCTGGTTAAGTTCTTCTAAATTAAGATAATAACCTTAAGTGAGTTTCAACCCACAGTTTGAAAAACCACAGACTGGATGATTCATAAGAATCTTTCCAGATTTAACATAACAATGCTTTATCTGACATTGTTGTTTTAAGAGTTTCATAAACAGTGTTTCATTCAGTATTTATAACAACCCTTTGAAGCAGGCATAAGTAGCCCCATCTTATGTATATGTAAACTCAAAATCAAATAAATGAAATAACTTTTCCTCTAAGTCCCATACTGTTTTGTGTTTTACTGAAATAAAGTCTGGCTATATTCAGCTGATCCTTTCAGACTTATGTAATCATCTCATTGTCCCCAGGTCAGCCATATGAATGTTCTTAGCTCCTTACTCTCACTAAATGGCTGAATAAATAATGGGTTT
>NW_007728877.1:372178-375747 GCF_000696425.1 Galeopterus variegatus | reverse complement strand
CAGCCATATGAATGTTCTTAGCTCCTTACTCTCACTAAATGGCTGAATAAATAATGGGTTTTAGTCTAATTGCTTATTAATTAGAAGATTATCGTAAGTATTTTTTTCTTTTTTTTCTATCTTTATTGTTAAAATGTGTTTATTACAGAAAATTGGGGAAATAGTGGAAAGCAAAAAAAAAAAGGAAAAAAATATAAACACCTGAAATCTTAGCATCAAAGATTAGTTGCTTAGCTTTTGGTATGTACACTTTCAATCTCTCTTTTAACAAAACTGAACTCATGCTGCACATAACAATTGAAAAGGTATATTACATATTACGTGATTAAGAATATTTCCTTTTTACTTTATCCTGAGTTTACCCTCTTCCAGTCATGGATCTCCATTGACCATTGAATTTATAACTTCTTATGCCAGACTCTCTAATTTCCTTCTCTAAATTAGGATGAAGGTAGATTTTCCAACTTCTAAATATCGGGAGTCCCTGAATCTATGCCAGTTTCCTCTCAGACCAAAAAAAAAAAAAAAATCTCTAATTGTCTCACTTTTATTTCTCATCCCTGCATCTATTCTGATTCTCTCCAACTTTGCCCACCTTCCAGGCTTCACTTTTCTTTAAAAGAAGGACTGTGAAATTCATTTTTAATGGGGGTGATTTTATGCCTCATATTTAGCAGTATTTTTTCAGCAATGCTAGTCAGTAACTATATAGATAATTTGCCAATTTCAATTTATAAGCTTGAAACTATATTTCAAAGAAAACCATCCCAAAGACAAACGGCTAAACATTTTGTAGTATTAGAGGGAGAAGATAGTGAAAAGACAGTTTATAGTAATTCTTAAAAGCTAATAAAGCTCTTGCATTTATTTTGGATTATAAGATCCTGAGAGCAGGAATTACTTTTAACTTGACCTCTTTCCTGGCACACAGGTGATATTCAATAGATGTTTGCTTAATGATTGTGAACAAACCTCTTCTCATCCCTTTTCCCTCCACCTAGATAAAAGCAGAAGCCAGATGATGATAGAATTGACATGTCAATCACAAGTAGTGAGCAGTACAGCATGTCTGTCCAAGGAAGCAATTTCTTTTTTCATTTGCTTAATAATCATCCACTGAGTTCTTGTAATAAACTGATCTCTATAGAAGGTGTTCATGAATGGGCTGCAGGAGGAATTCAAAATAATTAGAAGTGTTGAGAGTGGGCAGCTTTGTTTTGTTCTTGTTCTTAAGGGAAAGGCCCTAAGTTTTTCACCATTTAGAATGATACTGGCAGTGGGCTTGTCATAAATGGCTTTTATTGTGTTGAGATTTTTTCCTTCTATACCTAATTTGTTGAGAGTCTTTATCATGAAGGAATGTTGAATTTTGTCAAATGCTTTTTCAGCGTCTGTTGAGAAAATCACATGGTCTTTGTCCTTGAGATTGTTGATGCAATGTATCACATTTATTGACTTTCCTATGTTGAACCATCTTTGCATCCCTGGGATGAATCCGNTTCAATCTCATTGCTTGTTATTGGTCTGTTCAGGTTTTCTCTCTCTTCTTGGTTCAGTCTTGATGGTTTGTATGTGTCTAGAAGCTTATCCATATCTTCCAGATATTCATATTTGTTGTCATGCAGTTGTTTATAATAGTCTCTAATGATTCTTTGTATTTCTGTGGTATCGGTTGTAATGTCTCCCTTTTCATTTCTGATTTTTGTTATTTGGGTCTTCTTTTTTTGTTAACCTAGCTAATGGTTTGTCTATTTTATTTATCTTCTCGAAAAATCAACTTTTGTTTTGTTGATCTTTTCTATAGTTTTTTGGGTCTCTATTTCATTTAGTTCTACTACCTTTATTTAGGTTTGGATTGTTATTGTTTTTCAAGTTCTTTGAGACATAGTGTTAGGTCGTTTATTTGAAGTCTTTCCGTTCTTTTGATATAAGCATTTATTGCAGTAAATCTGCCTCTTAGTACTGCTTTTGCAGTATCCCATAGGTTTTGGTATAATGTCCTTCCCTCATTGAACTTATAGCCTCATTGTGTAGGCAGAAGCTTTTCATGTTAAGTATTAAAGAAAACTCACAAAGAATAGGAAGTGAAAGATAAGATCAGATTTTTTTACATGAAAAATATGGGGTGATTGTCGTATTTAATTGATTTGAAGACATAGCTCATGGGAATATTCAGTGCAAAGTGGATTCAGTCCAAGATGACTCATTTCAGTGGGAAAGGCTAAGTAGGTAATAATTACTGAAAGTGATATATTTTCACTGGGATAGAGAATGTGAGTACGTATACATAAAGGCAAGGAAAAGCACTGGGAGCCTTGCTCTGAATGGATCTTTCTGTAAAGGAGGCATTCTGGTCTGGTATTTAAAATGTTAAAACATAAATACCAGACTGAAATTATATTTTACCTTAAAATCATATTTTTATGTTTACATTTTAAAGATTTTATATATTTGCTGTTTTATATACCAGTGGGCAAAATGTTCTTCTAAAGAAACAGAAATATCATTTTAAAATAAAAAATTATTATAAAATGTTATCCAAATACATTTTAAAGCTAAATTACATTTTAAACTATTAAGTAATTTCAGGTTCAAATACTTTTTTGAAATGTTGAGCATTATTGTACTATCTTCAGCACTGCTTTGACTTTATACTTAGGTTGTTTTCTTTGTGAATGTTTTTTTCTCTTTTTGACTCTTCACACTCTGAAGGCAGAGATCCCCATAACTTTTTTTTGTCTCTACTGATATTTATTGTCATTAAATGTTGAATTTAAAAATTCCCTCTGAATGTTATTTTTATCCCTAGAAACTCTAATTTTTGAGTTATTTGCCCTTCTTCCAAGGCATTCAACTGAGCATATTCTTAACTTTTTCTATATATAAAGAAGTAAATATGATTTCTATCACAAAGTACTCATATTACCTATGTTAGCCTGTCTCTACCATTTCAGTCTGTGTTTTCCTCTGAGTTTGCAGCCCTCAGCTTTTTCAATCACTGTGGTAAATTTGCCCCACAAATGAAATAATAAGTGGTCCTTTACTATTATCTAGGTGACATTAGATCTTTTCACAGGTTACAAGGACTGATTTGGGATAATGGAACAAATCCATGGAGAAAGCCATCTCAGTATGTAGACTGTGTAAATGGATTATCTTATGGATTGAAGCCTGTGATTTTCAGGCTGATGTCCAGACACCAGATGGCTTTAAAATCTTTTCATCGAGATCACTAGCAACCTGCTTTAGTCACATTGCTGTTGCGAATATTTGTAGAGCATCCATGTGGTCCCCAGCGCATGCACTTATTATTCTGTTAGGCAGACGTTATTCATTTTGAAGCTAGGTCACATGGCTTCTAAGCTATGTTGCAATCAGCATTTTTCTGGCCTTAGGGTGAAAAGTCCGTATACATGCATCTTCTAGGGAAGGACTTACAGACGGCCTTTTCAATAATGAAGAAAAGAAATGACTTACCACTATTAGGAACTTCAAACTTATTTTATCAGCAGTACCTCTCCCTACCCAAATGCATGTTAATAGCAGGTAGTTCTAGTTGCTAAGAAGTC
>NW_007728877.1:367341-371602 GCF_000696425.1 Galeopterus variegatus | reverse complement strand
GCAGTACCTCTCCCTACCCAAATGCATGTTAATAGCAGGTAGTTCTAGTTGCTAAGAAGTCAAAAGATCTTGCTGTCTAAGGGACTGATGAAACAACACAATTGTGAGGGGCTAGCACAGGTATTTTCTTGTCATTTTCAAAACCACACAGGCTAACCTTGGATAGTAAGAAATGGTTTGATGGGAGCTAGTCATTTTAAGAATTCCAAATATTCCTTAAGCACTACATACTAGGATACTTCAAAAAGTTTGTGGAAAAATGGAATTAAAAGATAATACAAATCTTTCCATGAACTTTTTGAAGTGCCCTCGTATGTGTTTTTATCTTCCTTTGGGCCTTTGTTTCCTCTCAATCAACATGAACAGGAATGTTTCTTCTTTATAGTGGTATTGTAAGACTGTAAATGCTGCTCTTTTGAATACCAATTCATACAAACTGTAGAAATAACAAAAAGAGCCTCTCTTTGCATGTTTAATCAGCTTTGGTTGCAAACTCCATGCAGTAAAAATTGTTATCATATAACTTAAATTTGTAATCATGTTACTCTCTAATGTACTAGAGTTCTGAATTTACCTAAATTGACAAAGAAATGAAATTTTGCAGCTTTTGTCTGACATGCATGCCGTTTATGATTTTAGGGATTATATTCATTTTCAGCATTAAATTCATAGAATAAGCAAAATGTCAAACTTTGTTTACTAATTTTATACTTATCTGTTCTTTTAATATCCTGTCTTGGTTCTCTAGTTATAACACAGATGAACCTAAAGTTTGCTAGAAACATTTGCCATTAGCTTCTTCTAAAAAAATTAAATTTGAGGATAATCCTACCTCCAGAGCTTATTCTGTTCCTGGCCATTGACTGTGACAGTGGAAGGCTCATCTGAAAGCACCGGAGCATCCCATCTAAAAGCATAAAACATATTACATTTCATGAAAAAGCTAATTCGGATTGTTTAATTCTGGTAATATTGCCTCTGTCACCTTCAAAATCAAAATGTTCTTTCCTGTTATTATAAGGAAAACAACCAAATTGCTAAAAAACCCATTTGAATACACAGCTGCCTTATGTTGCATACTAATTTGATTAAAAATGCTAGCGCCTCACCAGCATTCTTACATAAAACACATTGGTGAATTTAACAAAGACCATTTTAAAAATGTATCTGAGGAGGTTTCGATGACCAGAGTCCACAGCACTGACCACTGGCCCCCCTGGACTGAGCAAAAATCTTTCTGGCTGTCTTGGAAGGCATGAAACAATTGTCGAGCTATATTTGTTTGCTCACTGCTTTGGGCACCAGGCCAACCTCATGCAAATAACTGCATTAGTCAAGTGTATCCAAATTATTACAACACAGCGTCCATCCCAGCTATTGCTGTTGAAGCATTTTCTGAATCTTCGTGTCACTAGAAAACATTTATTTGAAGGGTGAGCATCACATAAATTCAGGTCCACTTGAATTCATAGAAAAGTGGGAAGACTACCTTCATAAGTGGCTTTATTTGTCCTGTCTCTATAAGAAGGAGCCTTTGAAGTACTTATTATTAGGATCTTATTAAGTCAGAAGAGTTTTTCAATCCGCATCAGGGTATTTGCCCTCCTGCATTTTTTCCTTTATTTCTTTCTTTCTTTCTTGAGATGAATTTTTATACAGTGCTAATATTTACCTACATTTTAACTGGCTTTACTTTGTTTCTAAAAATGAATGTGAGAGGTGAAAGAGTTGATAATCAGTAAAAACCAAGCTTATGAAGTGTATGCAATTAAATAGACTGAGATTTTAGAGAGCTTATTCTATATCTTATAGGTGAGCCACAGCTAGGTCTGCAGAAAGAAAAAGAAGTTCCAGGTCTTTCTTGATGACCATTCTGGTGAATTCATATATCAGTGAACATATCCTCCAAATGCTTCATTACTCTCTAACAATAAGAAGTGTTATTTTGAAAGACATATTAGCTCCTTAGTCTACAAGGTTGCTAAGTAGATATCATAAAAATTTATCCTTCATAAACCATCTTGACTTACTTAGGCTTCCAAGTTAACTCTTGCATTGTGTGATGTTTGGGTTTATTTGTTTGTTTGTTTTGGTTGTCTGCCCTACTTTATTACTCATTCACTTTATATTATCTAGAGTCCCAATTTACCACTTCTATACAGTCCAGAGCACTGGATACCTCAAGTTGCTATCCACCTGTATTTCTCTGAAAAAATCCAGTGAATTAAATATTTACGTTCCCTTAGAGGTTTGATTCCATTAAAAGCTACTTGGTATAAATGACAAATTAAACAAATATATTATGTGATCTTCATTTTATTCTTATAATATATTTTAAAATCCTCCAGGAAAATAATTCTGTTGAAAATGAACAAAATTAGAAGTACTCTAGTTCTTCGATAACTGTCCTTTAGGAAAAAGTGTGGTGCACCTATGTTTCAGTTCAAAATAATAAGCTTGTTTCTCAACAGTATTTATCAAGCACTCACCCTGTTAAACATTCTATTTCCAGAGTCTTTAAGAATAAATTCCAAACAATTGGAAGATGGTTAAATAAGGCATACTGCAAGTATAAATTCAAATATAAAAATAACTGTTTTAAACTGTAAGTTCTAAATTAACAAATGTCATGGAAATTACCTTGATATAATGTAAAGTGATAAAAGTTTATACACAACAAGGTAAAAATATGAGTGATTTGGTTAAATATATGTGGGTATATAATTTTACACAAGTTTCAAATTAGATTAAATACATGTAAGGATACTTCAATAAATTCATGGAAAGATTCATTATCAGCTTTTAATTGTATTTTTTTCATGAAGTTTTTGAAGTACCCTCGTATATGTCTGTATATGTGCTTGATATGTGTGTATATTTGATAGGAAATGCAAATTTTATATAAAATTTATCAGTGAGTTGTAGGATATTGTTGATAATTTATTTACATCTTTAACATTTCTCCTATTTTCTCAACATATTTTATAACTATATGATTTCATAAATTCATAAATTAAAACACACTAAATGTCATTTTCTTGAAAAATCTTATTATAAGAAGTTGATGCACTATCACTGAAATAGGTGATTTATCCTATGGTAAATTTTACATTTAATTATTTCTCTACTTTTCTGGGTCTCAGTTTTATAGTAAATTACCATTAAGTTCATGGTTTGATATACTTACTTAAATAATTATTTTCTTTATTAGAACCCAATGTCATTCCAGTGTCACCAAAATTTAAATAATCTCTAAAGATTACATTATAGTGACTTAATTTATATGGATGTCATTTTGTGGTGGAGTAGGGAAGAGGTAGGAGGCATTTTCTAAGTGAGGTTTAGTAATTCTTATGTTTTGAAAATGCCTGTAGAGTTAGAGAATTTTACTTGAGACTGTATAAGGGATTAGGAGAACATCTCTGAAATTATAAAATGTTATTTTTAGGCCTCATTCGTTTTCATTACCTATTGTATTCTTCTCTTCTGACAAAAAATGAAGCTATCCTTAAATTTTTATTTCATGGTTTCCCTTAAGATACAAATAGATACAAGTAACCATTCACACAGTCAGGATACTGGACAAACATTCTTGAAGATTTGTTATGCAAGGATTTGCTTTAAAGCCTCCAGAAATGTTTTGTGTCTAAAACCAACTGTCTAAAAACACAGTCATGAAGCAAATAATTTGAAAAGTTGCTATTTGCAGTATAAGTATTTTTATATCATGGCTTATTTCATGAGTATACCAAAAAAAACTTTTTAAAATGACCCTATTTCATAATTCAAAAAAAGGGATTCTAATGGCAGAGCTGTTTCTAAAAACTTCTAGTATATTCTACTGTAATAAAATATAATTATCACAAGTTATCATTGGAAAACTGAGTTAGAATGTTTGAAGTATATCGTATTATATGAGTATTATAAGTGCATTATTACAGGGCTGCTGTAACAAAAAGCCACAAATTGGCTGGCTTAGAAAATCTGAAATTTATTTTCTCAAAATTGTACAGACTATAAGTCTGAAATTTAGTTGTCAGCAGAGCTGTGCTGCCTCTGAAGGTGCTGGAGAAGGATCTATCCCAGACCTCTCTCCTAGCTTCTGGTAGCCTCAAGCATTCCTCAGCTTGTAGATGGTCATCTTCTCCCTGTGTCTCTTTTCCTAGTTTTAACCTGATGACCTCTGTAAAGACCCTATCATCAAATGCATTCACATTCTGAGGTACAAGCATACTTCAAAAAGTTTGTGGGAAAATAGAAT
>NW_007728877.1:364043-366826 GCF_000696425.1 Galeopterus variegatus | reverse complement strand
TCAAATGCATTCACATTCTGAGGTACAAGCATACTTCAAAAAGTTTGTGGGAAAATAGAATTAAAAAGGAATACAAGTCTTTCCATAAGCTTTTTGTAGTACCCCAGTACTGGAGGTTAGGACTTCAACATACCTTTTCAGGAGGACAGAGTTCAACTGCTAACGGCACCTACCCTTCTTACAAAGTTGATCTCTCAGGTTTAGAAGGGCAAAAGTTACTCTTCTGTGAAAAGCAAATTGATAGCTAGTATTTAAATGAGTGCTTTTCTTAAGGACAACTCACTTGACTTAGAGCACAACACCCTTAAATAATTATAAATACTGAAAAATGGCAAAACCCAGCTCATTGTTAGGCCTGCACAATAGAGATTTGAAGAAAGCTAAGAGTTCATTCAGAGTCCTGTGCTCTTTGCTGTTTAGTGTATCACTCTGTAGACAGATTTTCGTGCTGTTTAGTGTATCACTCTGTAGACAAACTTACAAGGGGACATGAAGATGGGGGCATTTGGGGTTGGAAGTACCTCTTTTCATTTCACAGATGAAGAAACACTTGAAGGCCCTAAGCAATATTTGGCCAGAAAAAAAGAACTTGCTGGCAGATGGATTAAACAGACAAGGTTTCATCAATAAAGAATATTTTATGCCTTTAAAATATACAAAGTTAGGGGCATCAACTGGGAAGATGATAGTTTAACACTTAACAAACATAGCCAGTAAAATGCAGATATATCACAATATGAAGCCGCCCCAATATAGGCTACAACTTTGTAATATATTGGTTAAAACTACGAGACACAGAAATTATGAAAGGGAAGGAATGAACTTAGGGAATCCAGAACAATTAATATCTGCCTTGAGGTTTGAATTCACTTTTTCTTTATTGTGCTGTTTGTATTTTTTTCTTCTCCCAATTCTGCTCTAATTATTTAGCTGACTGAAGCAACTAAAGTAGAATAAGTTGTGACAACTTTGCTTTTTCAATTGATTTTTTTTAAAGTAATATTAAAGACAGAACACAGTTGTGTATGCCATTATGCAATGTTTACAAAATAATTATATGTATTTCTTGGAATTGCCCAAAATACCTACGTACAAAGGATAGCACAGTCCATTTCTAATACAGTGTTATTCCCATACATAGTAAATGTCATAGCAGAGTTAAAGTGAGGAATCACTTACTTTGTGACAGTCAGTCAAATAATAGTTGTACAAAGCATGTCTATATTTCTTCACTTACAGTCTTTAGTATTAAAGTTTAAATTATCTTTGAGTGAGTATATGAAATAATAGCCATTCACTAGCAAAAACAGATTGCTTCATTTCTCATTGAATTATGAATTGTAGCATTATCCTAAAATTGATAATACTTATTTAATTTTTTTTCTCTAAAATATGTTACTCATTTGTGTGTGTCTGTGTGTGTGTGGCTTGTTGGTATGAGGATCTGAACACTTGACCTTGATGTTATAACACATTCTAAAATATTTTAAATGTTAAGTCGTATCGCATAGGTTCTGAAATTACTGTATCTTTTTTTGCTTATAGTTAGCTTTGTCTTCTAAAGGTTTTCATTTTTCATAAATGCATTCTGTACTTATTTGATGTGAAAACAGTAGGATACGAGAAGTTGTCTTTCTCCTGGCCATCAACAATGTGTTTGGTCTACCAGGGCCCAGAATTTAAAAATGGGTTTAAAAGAGGGTACGTGATCAATTTATGTTCAAATCACAGTATGCCAAATGCTAATTGTGACCCTGGCCAAGTTACCAAAGATTTCCAGTGTAGGGAAAAGAAACCTCAAGATCTTTAGACCTAGATGCAAGCACAAGATGGTAAAATATAAAAAGCAGTTCACTCCTTTGACAATCAACCAGAAATTAAGCCTATTTCCTCCTGATTCGGTTTCTCTTTAATGTGTACACATTTTTTTCATGTTTGCAAAAGGCTAACATCATCTGTCTGACTACATATTAAAAGTCTTTTATTTGGAAACCTGGTAACTCATACAAATGAAGGCCAAAGCAATTCCTATTACATTATTGGCATAGATTTTCTTGAACGTTAGGCTATAAGTTTGTCACGGTAAGAGGCAAAATTGAATGCATCATTTGTTCCCCGAAGCACTCTGCACAGAACCTGGCAAAGTAGATATTCAAAAACCCTAAAATTGTTAGTTAGAAAATATCTATTGAACACCTACTACATGCTCGACACTATTTTCAGTACTAAGGACAAAGTGTGACTGCATATGATAAAATCTATCTCTAGGGCTTACATTACCATTTATTGATCATTTACTGTGACATTAAAACAGTAGATCATTTATTAAGCACTACAGGCATCCAGCACAATAAAATATTATGTAGCTTCTATAAATACATGAATTAATCCTCATAGTGATTCTATGCAATAAAGTGTTATTGTTACCATTTTACAGATGAGGAGATTTAGACTCAGAGAGGTGAAGTAATTTATTTTCCCAAGTATTATATATATAGTTAAATGCAGTCCAACATAGAAAATTCTGAGTCCAAGTTCCAAACTCTTAACTGTTATCCTAAACATCTTTAAACGAAGCTTTATCATAATCATATGGTACTCGATATGATTATAATACCATATCATTAAGATATCATATGATTATGGTAGTTATACATTGAATTAAACTGAAATAATATAATGGTGAGAGATTTGGGGAGAGTATAAAACATGCTGAATGTGATCAGAGTATGTAATTTGCTCTTAAAAAATTATACATACATTATTGCTATAAAATCTGAGCA
>NW_007728877.1:360989-363726 GCF_000696425.1 Galeopterus variegatus | reverse complement strand
TCAGAGTATGTAATTTGCTCTTAAAAAATTATACATACATTATTGCTATAAAATCTGAGCATTGTTGATACACTATAATTTCTTTTTGAATCTTATTCCAGAGGTATGGTTACTACTTGGAATACTTTTCTGGGTGTAGAATAAGGAAAATATCCTGGAGAGTATGACGATTTTTGTATTATACTCTAGCAATTTAATTCATATGAAATTGTTTCAGTTTTAAGAATTAAAATAGGTAATTAGTACCCAAACTTGGAGACTCAATTATGTTAAGTTTAATTTTACAAATGCTAAACTAGGACTTAAAATTGGCTACAAACCATTCTAACCACATTATAAGGTGGCTACAAACCATTCTAACCACATTATAAGGACAGATTGAGAAGCACAGAATAATACAGTAACTGCCCAACATTGCACAGCTAGTGAATGGTAAAGGCAAAAATCCCAGTTGAGGAATTCTAGTTCCAAATTTCATGCCCTTCACGATTACATTGGGCTGCCACCTATTTGTCATGTTAAACATATTATTCATAATAGTTCTTGGTAGAATTTTAGTCTCTGTGTAAGGTAATGACAACAGTTACTTAGATATTTGTAATTTTTCACAGAACATAGTTCACTGAAATTGAAGACATCTGTTTATTACTAGATCTTCCTTTATATTTAACCTTTAATGCTATTTATTTTTTTACCATGTTTTAAAACAAGACTAATATCTGCACACGTATGTAAAACTTGATTTTAGTGTTGTTTTACTCACCATTTCAGGGCCATTCAGTGTTTTCTTCAAATGAAATTCTTATGTTTTAGAAATTAGACAATCAGTGCTAGTGCTGTAGCTACTTTCCTTTTCTTTCTTTTTTTTTTTTCATTTTTGTATCCTTCTTTATAAAGTATGTATGTATTCTTTCACTAACACAACCCAATTCTGGGTTGTCCTACATAAGCTGTTCTTTTTCTGACCATTATTGCTCACTCTTTCTTGATCTGTGAATCATTTTTTTCATTAATTATGGAAAATTCTCTGCCATTATCTTAACACTTAAATGTATAGAAAAGTACAGTGAGCATACAACCTCCACCTTGATTCAAAAATTAGTAATATTTTTTTTCTTAAGCTAATTTTTGCTGAGCCATTTGAAAGGAAGCTGTAGATATCATGATTTTTCAGAGGATCTTCACAAAATAATGATATTCATCTAAGTAACCACAATGTTATTATCCCACAACGTTATTATCACACCAGGGAAAATTAAAACCAATTTACTAACATAACACACAGTCNAGTATGTATGTATTCTTTCACTAACACAACCCAATTCTGGGTTGTCCTACATAAGCTGTTCCTTTTCTGACCATTATTGCTCACTCTTTCTTGATCTGTGAATCATGTTTTTCATTAATTATGGAAAATTCTCTGCCATTATCTTAACACTTAAATGTATAGAAAAGTAGAGTGAGCATACAACCTCCACCTTGATTCAAAAATTAGTAATATTTTTTTTCTTAAGCTAATTTTTGCTGAGCCATTTGAAAGGAAACTGTAGATATCATGATTTTTCAGAGGATCTTCGCAAAATAATGATATTCATCTAAGTAACCACAACGTTATTATCACACCAGGGAAAATTAAAACCAATTTACTAACATAACACACAGTCCATGTTTATATTTTTCCATTTGTCCCCGAAATGTCTTCTATAGCTGTTTTTCTTAACTAGCTTATAATCAAGACACATATATTTCATTTTTATCTCTTTAGTCTCCTTAATACAGAACAGACTCTACCCATTTTTTACATGTGTACATTGACCTTTTTAAAAGATCAAGCCAATTATCTTATAGAGTGTCCACCTTCTGAATTTGTTGGATTGTTCTCTTCTGGTTTCACTTGCTCCGCTATTGCCTGTATTTCTTATAATCTTCAAATATCTATCTAAAAGCTTGAATTTAATAAGATTAAATATTTCTGGCAGGAAAAACTTTAGGTTATGCATCCCATTAAGAGCTTGTAATTTCACTATTAATAATGTCAAGTTTGATTCTTTCTTTAAGGTGGCAGCTGATAATTTTCTTCATTATTAAGATATATCTTCCCATGGACAATTAGCACACAATTTGTAGAGTGGTGTTTGGCATCATATGAATACCTTGTGCACTGTCATTCTTTTACCTAATTGTTTTCACTGATGCTCCATTTCTGAATCAATTATTTCACTGGTATCAAAATAGTGATTTTCTTTCTTTTTTTTTTTTTTTCTTTTTGGCTGTCCAGCACAGGGATCCATACCGTTGACCTTTGTGTTATTATCAGCACCACCTCTAACCAAGTGAGCAAACTAGCCAGCCCTGTGGTTTTCTAATATCCCTTTTATATTTATGAACTGGCATTCTTCTGTAAAAACAACAGAAAAAATCACTTGCTCTCATCAAATGTCATGAACTATATTTTTTCTATAAAAAGCCAAATAAAGGCTTATTTCTTTCCCTTTACTAATTTTCAGTGTGAGCATTTGGTGGAAAAATGTTAGGATAGGACTTTTTTCTTTTTTTAAGTATCATGGTGGATTTATAGATCCCATAGGGGCATTGTTCTTTTCGACACTTAAATTGTCCCAAATCCATTTAGAAGGATCCCCTTTAAGCCAGCTTCTACATTCTTTTGATATGCCTCTTTTACATCCTTTCTGGCGTAACAGGATGCTTCAGCCTGAGCTTGTGCTTTTCAACCTCC
>NW_007728877.1:357301-360275 GCF_000696425.1 Galeopterus variegatus | reverse complement strand
TCTATGTAACATATATTTTTAAAATTAAAATCATAGGTCTTTGCTGATATTTATAGTTAAATTTAACATTACAGGATTTTATTTAACTTCTTTGATATTGTATTTTTGTCTTTTTCTGTCATGCAAATTTTGACTTTTAATAATGTTAATGTAATTACGTATTTGCTTTATCTTATAATATTCACCAAATTATTGAAAACAGCAATACTACTGCTACAAATAAAACTATTGACTGAAGTTTATGGTTGATTTACAAATTTTTCTTTTAAATCTTGGACTATTTTGCAATAAAGTTGGAATACAGTCAAATATGCATAAAGACTGTTACTGTACAAGTGTTTCTCACATTAGTTATTTTATCTGCGTGATTTATATTGCCTATCTAATACGCAGAGGGATTCATATGGTTAAGTTTATTTTCAATTTAGACTTTATTTCCAGTCTCTTTTCCTTTTAGAATTAGCTTTTAATAAAAAGTATATGATATTTATTTTTTAAAGCGTCATAAAAGATATACTCAGAGAAACACCACTTTTATTTTTCCTTTCCATCATTTTCCCAAGTAGTAATAACTTTCATTCATATTTTATTTATTTCCCAGAATTTGCTTATTTTTTAAAGTTCTCAAAACATTTCTCTATACCTTGTTTATTTCAGCTAACAATATGTCCTCATAAACCCAACATATAATTCCATAGCAAACATTCTCATTTTGGGCATCATAGTGTATTTAACTAGTCCTGATTGGTAGGCATTTAGATTGTGTCCAATTTTTTGGTGTTATTAACAGTATCACAATTATTAACTTTGTTTTATATTTACTGAAAAATTATCTCCAATATAAAATCCTAAAACTGTATTTGGAACATTGTTGGACATGGCTAAGATTCCCTCTGTAGGGATTGTGCCATTTTGTATATTTATTCAAATATCTGTTTTCTGCAATTTTGTTAACAGAATATGGTATAAGTATTTTAGAGTTTTGGCAATCTGATACTTGACAAACGCTATCTTAGTGCAGCTTTTACGTTTTTTTATTGTAAGTTAGTTAAGTAAACTTTTCTTGTATTTAAAAAGTATTTTCATGAGTTTAAGCAACATTTTATATTTTTTAAGCCAATTTATGATCTGTCTGTTCAGTTATTGCCAATTTTTTTGTTCTCAGTTTTAAAAGCTCTTTTTAAGTGATTGGCCATATGTTTAATGATATTTGTTGCAAGTACATTCTCTTGAATTTTATTTAGCTTTTGTCTCTACTTATACTAATTTTTTCTATGAAAAAATATTATTTCATTTACTATCTTTGTGTAATCAAATGTTTCAGTCTTTCTTTTTATTACATCTGTATTTTAAATTATGGTTAGAAATATCTTTCTCACTTTCAGTTTATAAATACATTCATTCGTGTTTTCTTAGCATTTGTATAATTTTATTCTTCACTTTTAATTATATGATCCATTTATAGTTTATACTAGTGTATAATGTGATATATGAATTTTATATATATATGTATTTTACAAAATGACTACTTGCCTCATTAACATTTATTTAAAAGTCAAATTTTTCCTTGCAATTTGAAATGACACCTTTTTCACATGTTAAATTTCTACATGTGCGTGGATCTATTTCTGGACTTTTTAATGTTCTGTTGATCTGTCTTTTTATTCAAGTATCAATAACATAATTTTAACTATTTTGACTTCATGATGTTTTTTAAACACTGATCATTACAACTCTTCTCTTTATTCTTTCATTTTGTTTTCTTTTATTGCTTAGGAAAATCCTGGCTATTCTTGCTATTTTTTTTTTTTTTCAAATAAATTCTAGAATCTAATTCTGTAGCTTAGGAAATATACTGATAGATGTTTCTATTTTTTGATTACATTAAATTCGTATTTTTACTGAGGACAATTAAAACATTTCTGATAGTGAGTCATTCTATCCAGGAATGTAGGAGATCTTTTTATTTTACCACTTCTTTTGTCATTTGGGGTGTTTTAAAGTTTTTGTTATATAGGTTTCACACATGTCTTCAAAGAGTTATACTTGGAAATTTTTTACTTATTCTTGTAATTCTCCAGTATGGCTCTTAACTTATTAATATTAGGTTATAAAGGCTACGTGCTTTTTGTATGTTAAATTTGTATACTAATGCTTACTGAATTCTCTAATAACGCTTTTTTTAATTAAATTTCTTAGGTTTTCCATGCACAGTCTCATATAATTTGCAGGTATATTTAACCTTTTCCTTGACAAGTTTTACATTTCTAATTATTTCCTTAAGTCTGATGATATTGAATTACTTACGTTAACTTTACTGAGAGTGTGTTCGGTACCCATATTCTCCCATAAAATAAAACTCTGGATTTGGGGATGAGAAATAAATTTATCAATTTAAGAATTAACAAACAATTCTTATTTTATTGAATATTTTTTATCAGTATTGGGTACTGTTGCATGAATTTTTCAGAACCTATGGAAAAGATAATGTCATTTTTCTCATTAAATCTATTAATAAACTTCATTTGATCATAATAAATTATTTTTAATGTGTCAATAGATTTTACTTCTAACCTATTGCATGCTACTTATTTTATGACATTTTTATTAATACCCATAGATAAGATTATTCTATAGTGGCCTATTTTGAACAATATTTAAATTTTTATGTAAGTGTAATGCTTATGTATAAAATACTTCTAGGTTTTTCTTCTTTTTCTAGGTATTTAGGTGATTAAATAAATAGCTTTAGTATTATCTGGAATTTAATACTAGAAGAACAGTTTGGCTGGTAACTTTTTGGTTCATACTTTCTTTTCTTGACTCCATTTTAAAAATTGCTCTATTGTTGTCTTGCTTTAAGTGTTCATATTGAGAAGTTTACTGATTTTCTTTTCTTTCTAAATGCCTTGAATTTTTTCCCAGGGGATTATTTTCTTTATCTATAAAGTGTAGTAGTTTTACTAAGATATGT
>NW_007728877.1:354248-356643 GCF_000696425.1 Galeopterus variegatus | reverse complement strand
ATTTTTTCCCAGGGGATTATTTTCTTTATCTATAAAGTGTAGTAGTTTTACTAAGATATGTGTAGAAAGTGACCATTGTGGGGGCCGACCCCGTGGCGCACTCGGGAGAGTGCAGCTCTGGGAGCGCAGCAACGCTCCTGCCGTGGGTTCGGATCCTATATAGGAATGGCCGGTGCACTCACTGGCTGAGCACAGTGCAGATGACACCAAGCCAAGGGTTGCAATCCCCTTACTGATCACGAAAAAGGCAAAAAAAAAGAAGAAAAGAAAAGTGGCCATTGTGGATCTATTCTCCCAAGTATATACAGTACAACTTTTCAGTATTTAAATTCTGGTCTTTTATTTCAGAAAAGTAGTCTTGAGTCATAGTTGTACATTTTAATTCTGTTCCATTGATTTGGTTTTCATCTTCAGAGACTCCAATTATATATATGTTTTATCTTCTCTATCTGTCTTCTTTAGCTATCACTTTCTTTTAGTTTTTATTTATACACCCCTCATTATTTTGGGCTCTCTTTATTTCTGTTTTTTATGCCCTTAGTTACACTTTTGGTCACTTTATAACCTATTTATTTCTGAAATATTTTTGCCTCATTCTTCAATATTTTTACTTAAATTCTGTCAGGTCACATTTCAAATCATTCTGTTGTCTGTTGTTTTCTATTTTGAATTTTCATGATGCATTGGCTCATTTAATTATATTTAATTTAAATTGGAATAATTTCAATTTTTCTCTGATTTTTAATCATGAAATATCATGTTATTTCTGAATGCTGGATTTTCAATACTTGTTTTTGGTGTTAATTTTGTGTTATGTCTTCTTAAACCAGAAATAGCGGGTGATCTTATGGGAGGAATAGAGTGAAAAAGGCAAATTGGTGTTTTTCTTAGTTTCTCAATCTATTTACTCCCTCTTCTGGGGATAAAGTATGGGTAATTTTATTTACAAATCAGACCCTAAACTTTTAATCTGTCTTTTAAATCTTTGATACTATTTTGTTTCTGTAGAGTCAGTATATACAGCTATTTCCTTCTCTTCCTTAACCGAACAATGCATCTACATTCTAAGTTACTCTCCCCCTGTAATAGTGCTTTTCCAAAAGTACTGCTTCAAGTTTCACATATTTAGCAGATATTATTTGAACCATCAAGTCTCACACCTTCAGCAAGTATTTTACCTTCAGAATGGACCTTCTCTGAGGGCAAACCCTTGTTGATGATGTCTGTGTCAGGCCACCAGTAGGAGCCTGTCACACTCTTGCAAATAGTCACTGCACAGTGCTTCCCTCCAGTGTATGATCCAGATCTGGCCCTGCTGGTTTTGGAAAGTATATTTCTCTACTTTCATGTAAATTGGGGTTTGCAATCTCTCTATCTCCTAATTACACTGTTGGCATGAGATATGTGTCACTTGTTTGCTCACCTTTTAAATGTGTGACTCTGTAGAGAGATTAAAATTAAAGTGGTCTCCATTATCCTGTCATTATATCCTCCTTCCATTCTCATTCTACTCCTCAAATTAGTAATTCATTGCCTTTCTTATCCATTCTTAATTTTTCTCCATGTCACTTCTTAGCCATTGTTTTACTGATGGAGTTTTTATCTGAGGAATTATATGTTCTACTTGTAGAAGTTTCAGTTGTTTTATTTACATGTCTCATTTTATTGTTTATTCATAAAATTCTCTTTTAGACTGATCACCTGATCACCTTTGTAATTGTGAACTTAATTTTTAAGTATACATCATACATATATTTTTTATAATGCAGTTTTAAAATATGAATTGTTGGTCATCTAAATATGTTGTATGTTGTTTTGGCTGACTTGCCTCCTTGTAATCCTTGAGAGTGATATCATTGCTCAAACTTTTCTTTTATTATTTCTATATGTATTCTCTGTAATTGAAGGATTTCTTAATGAATTTTAAGTACATAAAACATACTCTTTCTAAATATACAATGTTTTAAAAATATATGTAGATTAGTTTAACATCAGTAACACTATCACCCCCATCAAAACATAAAACATTTATTTTACATATGAATGACATGTTATCACATAAAAGTCTCTTAAATTTTACATGTATGTTTTGTAAATACAAAATATCTTGCTATATGCTTGGATTCTGTCTAATAAAAATGTTGCTCTCTATTTCTATGACTTACAGTTTCCATTAGATTCATATTATCTTTCACTTCTATTTTTCCAAGAACTATTTGAAGTACCCTAGTATATAAACCCTTTTATCCTTCGTTTTATACAAATGTATTACAGGATAGAGACTGATTTTTTACCCAATTTGAATCTTTTTAGTAAGAATATTTAACGAGTTTCTGAGTATGATAACACATCTTCACCTCTATCAATCTATTTTATGCTAATTTGAATGTTTCCT
>NW_007728877.1:329546-353722 GCF_000696425.1 Galeopterus variegatus | reverse complement strand
TTTCACTTCTATTTTTCCAAGAACTATTTGAAGTACCCTAGTATATAAACCCTTTTATCCTTAGTTTTATACAAATATATTACAGGATAGAGACTGATTTTTTACCCAATTTGAATCTTTTTAGTAAGAATATTTAACGAGTTTGTGAGTATGATAACACATCTTCACCTCTATCAATCTATTTTATGCTAATTTGAATGTTTCCTTGATGTTTTTCTTTTGCTATATATTCCTGGGTTTTTTTTTTTTAACCACTTCCTCTCCAATCTAAAATATTGGAATATATATATATATATGTTTTATTTTGTCTGCAACAATTATCTCTTTGGTTTTAAAGGTTTATAGCAACTTTATTTTTTTAATTTGATTTTATTTTGTCAATATATAATGTGGTTGATTATTGTGGCCCATTACTGAAACCTCTCCCCTTCCCTTATCCCCTCCCCTCCCAACAATGTCCTTTCTGTTTGCTTGTCTTATCAACTTCAAGGAATTGTAATTGTTGTGTCTTCTTCCCTTCCCACCCTCCCACCCCCGATTTTTTTGTGTATTTATTTATTTATTTTTAGCTCCCACAAATAAGTGAGAACACCTGATATTTCTCTTTCTGTGCATGACTTGTTTCACTTAATATAATTCTCTCTAGTCCATCCATGTTGTTCCAAATGGCAGTATTTCATTCTTTTTTATAGCAGAGTAGTATTCCATTGTGTAGATATACCACATTTTCCATATCCACTCATCTGATGATGGACATTTGGGCTGGTTCCAACTCTTAGCTATTGTAAAGAGTGCTGCGATGAACATTGGAGAACAGGTATACCTTCAACTTGATGATTTCCATTCCTCTGAGTATATTCCCAGCAATGGGATAGCTGAGTCATATGACAGATCTATCTGCAATTGTTTAAGGAACCTCCATACCATTTTCCATAGAGNTGTATATTTTGCAAATATTTTCTCCCACTCTGTTGGTTTTCTTTTAACTCTGCTAATTGTTTCTTTTGCTGTGCAGAAGCTTTTTAGTTTGATATAATCCCATTTGTTTATTTTTCCTTTGCTTGTCCATGCTTTGGGGATCATATTCATGAAGTCTGTGCCCAGTCCTACTTCCTGAAGTGTTTCTCCTATGTTTTCTATAAGAAGATTTGTTGTTTCAGGGTGTATATTTCTTTAATCCATTTGAGTTGATTTTAGTATATGGTGAGAGGTATGGGTCTAGTTTCATTTTCCTGAATATGGATATCCAGTTATCCCAGCACCATTTGCAGAAGAGGCAGTCTCTTTCCCAGGGTATAGTCTTGGTGCCTTTGTCAAAGATCAGATAGCTGTAGGTGTGTGGGTTGATTTCTGGATTCTCTATTCTATTCCATTGATCAGTGTGTCTGTTTTTACACCAGTACCATGCTATTTTGGTTATTGTAGCTTTGTAGTATAGTTTAAAGTCAGGTAGTGTTATGCCTCCAGCTTTATTTTATTATTTTTATTATTATTATTATTATTGCTCAGAATTGCTTTGGCTGAGCGTGGTCTTCTGTTATTCCATATAAATGTCTGGATAGATTTTTCCATTTTTGAGAAAAATGTCATTGGAATTTTGATGGGGATTGCACTGAATTTGTATATCACTTGGGTAGTATGGACATTTTCACAATGTTGATTCTTCCAATCCAAGAGCATGGGATATCTTTCCATCTTCTTGTGTCCTCTTTAATTTCTCTGAGCAGTGGATTGTAGTTCTCATTATAGAGATTTTTCACATCCTTGGTTAGCTCAATTCCTAGGTATTTTATTTTTTTGGAGGCTATTGTAAATGGAAAAGGTTTCTTGATTTCTCTTTCTGCAAGTTCACTATTGGAGAATAGAAATGCTACTGATTTTTGTGTGTTGTTTTTGTATCCTGCTACTGTGCTGAAATCATTTATCAACTCCAAGAGATTTTTTGTAGAGGCTTTAGGCTTTTCGATATATAGGATCATGTCATCTGCAAAGAAGGACAGTTTGACTTCATCTTTTCCAATCTGGCTGCCTTTTATTTCCTTCTCTTCTGTGATTGCTCTGGCTAGTACTTCCAACACTATGTTGAATAGGAGTGAGAGTGGGTATCCTTGTCTAGTTCCTGTTCTTAAAAGAAAATCTGTCAGCTTTTCCCCACTCAAGATGATATTGGCAGTGGGTTTATCATACATGGCTTTAATTGTGTTGAGATACTTTCTATCTATACCTAACTTATAGAGAGTCTTTATCATGGAATGTAGAAATTTATCAATAGCTTTTTCAGCATCTATAGAGAAGAACATATGGTACTTGTGTTTGATTTTATTGGTACAGTGTATCACATTTATTGATTTGCATATGTTGAACCAACCTTGCATCCCTGGGATGAATCCCACTTGATCATGTTGTATAAGTTTGCATAAATGTGGCTGTATTCTGTTAGCTAGTATTTTATTGAAGGTTTTTGCATATATATTCATCAAGGATATTTGCCTGTAGTTTTCTTTTTTAGTTGTATCTTTCCCCGGTTTTGGCATCAGGGTGATGTTTGCTTCATAGAATGAGTTTGGTAGAATTGCCTCTGTTTCAATCCTTTGGAATAGTTTGTAGAGAATTGGTGTCAATTCATCTTTGAATGTTTGGTAGACTTCTGCAGTGAATCCATCAGGTCCTGGGCTTTCCTTTGTTGGGAGCCTTCTAATAATACCTTCAATCTCTTTTACTGTTATTAGTCTGTTCAGATTTTCTACATTTTCTTGGCTTGGTTTTGCTAGTTTCTGTGTGCCCAGAATTGTATCCATTTCCTCCAGATTTACAAATTTGTTGGCATATAGTTATTTATAATAGTCTCAAATGACTCCTTGTATTTCAGACATATCACTTGTAATATCAACTTTTTCATTTTTAATTTTTGATATTGGGGTCTTCTCTCTTCTTTTTTTAGTTAGCTATGCTAATGGTTTGTCTTTTGTTTATCTTTTGGAAAAAAAGAACTTTTGATTCATTGATCTTTTGTATCATTTTTTGTTTTCAATTTCATTAAGTTCTGCTCTGATTTTAATGATTTCTTTTTGTTTATGAACTTTGGGATTGGATTGTTCTTGTCTATCTAATTCTTTAAGGTGAAGTACTAGGTTGTTCACTTGCCATCTTTCCATTCTTCTGAAGTAAGCATTTAATGCAATAAATTTCCCCCTTAGTACTGCTTTTGCAGTATCCCAGAGGTTTTGATATGATGTATCATAGTTTTCATTAGTTTCAATAAATTTTTTGATTTCCTGTTTAATTTCTTCTTGGACCCATATGTCATTAAGTAGAATGCTGTTTAATTTCCATGTGTTTGTATAGTTTCCAGAATTTTGTTTGTTATTGATTTCTAATTTTAATCCATTGTAGTCTGAAAAATTACATGGGATAATTCCAATTTTTTTGAATTTGTTGAGACTTGATTTGTGACCTAACATGTGATCTATCCTGTAGAATGATCCATGTGCTGAGGAGAAGAATGAATATTCTGAGGTTATTGGATGGATTGTTCTGTAGATATCTGCCAAGTCCAATTGGTCTAGTGTGTTGTTTAGATCTTGCGTTTCTCTGCTGATTCTTTACCTAGATGATCTGTCCAATATTGATAATGGAGTGTTCAGGTCCCCTGTTATTATGGTACTAGTGTCTGTTTCCTTCTTTAGGTCTAAGAGCAGTTGCTCTATAAATGTGGCTGCTCTGACATTGGGTGCATATATATTTATGATTGCCATGTCTTCTTGATGGATCGATCTTTTTATCATTATGTGGTGGCCTCGGTTTTTTCTTTTTATGGTTTTTAGTTAAAAGTCTATTTTACCAGGTATAGAATAGCTACTCCAGCTCATTTTTCATTTCTGTTTGCATGATAAATCTTTTTCCATCCTTTCACTCTTAGTCTATGTAAGTCTTTACAGGTGAGGTGGGTCTCTGAAGGCAGCATATAGTGGGTCCTCCTTTTCAATCCAGTCAGCCAGTCTGTGTCTTTTGATTGATGAATTTAATCCTTTTACATTAAGAGTTGTCATTTAAAAGTGTTGATTTAATCAGTGTTTTATTGATTTTTGTTTGGATGTTTTAAGTGTCTTTTGCTCCTTTCTTTCTGATTTACTGTTTGTTTTCTGTATTCGTTGGTTCCTTGGGTTGTAGTAACCTATTTTTTATGTTTTCTCTTAATTGTTGCCATTTTTATTTTACTAGTGGGTTTTGATTTTTCTTGGGTTTTTATGGCACTGGTAGATGTTTTTCAGGTACCAAACCCAATATTCCCTGGATAATTTCTTGTAAGGGTGGTCGTGTGGTAGTGAACTCCCTCAGTTTTGTTTGTCTGAGAAATATACTATTTGCCCTTCATTTCAGAAGGATAGCCTTGTGAGGTAGAGTATTCTTGGCTGGCAATCTCTGTCTTTTTGTATTTTGAATATATCATCCCATTCCTCTCTGGCTTTTACAGTTTGTGATGAAAAGCCTGATATTAGTCTGATTGGGGCTCCCTTATAGGTGATTTGATGCTTCTCTCTTGCAGCTTTAAAGATCCTCTCTTTGTCTTTGAGTTTTGCCAATTTGACTATAACATTTCTTGGAGAAGACCTTTTTGTGTTGAATACATTTGGGGATCTTTGAGCTTCCTGAATCTGAAGATCTGTGTATTTTCCTATACCTGGAAAGTTTTCTGCCACTATTTTGTTGAATATGTTTTCGATGCAATCTCCTTTTTCCTCCCCTTCTGTAATACCCATGACTCAGATATTTGAGTTCTTAAGGTTGTCTGATATCTCTCTTAGAATTTCTTCAATGTTTTTAATTCTTTTTTCTTTTCTTTTCTTTTTTTTTTTTTTTTTTTTTTTTTTGTCTGCCTGTGTTATTTCAAACAGCCCATCTTCAAGGTCAGAAGTTCTCTCTTCTACTTCTGCAAGCCTGCTGGTTAAACTCTCTGTTGTGTTTTTTATTTCATTGAATGAATTCTTCAGCTTGGCAAACTATGCTACATTCTTTTTCAGGGCATTGATTTCCTTGTACATTTCTTCTTTCAAGTCTTGTATACTTTTCCTCATTTCATCTTGTTATCTAGCTGAGTTTTCTTGTATCTCATTTAGTTTCCTTAGAATGGTCACTCGAAATTCCTTGTCAGACATTTCAAGGGCTTCTTGTTCTATAGGATCTAGAGCTTGAGAGTTATTACCCTTTTGTGGTGTGCTTTCTTGATTTTTCATATTTCTTGTATCTTTCCTTTGATTTTTAGTCATTGTGGCAGGGGATTTCACGGTCCACTGCTTCAACACTATTGTCCAGCTAGGACGCTGCTGGGGCTGCCAATTTGGCACAGCTGCCTCAGTGTCTGCTTGATTGCCCATTGGTGCCTCAGGTGGGTGGTTGCCTAGGGTCCTGGGCCTCTCCAGGGAGGCTCCTCTCTGGTCAGCCTGCAGTCAACCAGGCTGGGGATGGAGTCAGGTGGCAGCAGTGAGGCCTACCTGCTGGGTCGTGTGCTTGCACTATAGGGCGTGTAGTCTCCACAGATCTTGGCCCTCTCCAGCTGGATCCCTCTCTGATCAGCATGCACTTTGCCAGGCTGGGGATGGAGTCAGGTGGCAGCAGCAATGCCTACCTGCTGGGTCACACATTGGCACCACAGGGCACATGGTCTCTGTGGATCTTGGGCCTCTCCAGCTGGGTGCCTCTCTGATCAGCCTGCACTTGCCCTGGCTGGGGATGGAGTCAGGCAGCAGCGGCAAGGCCTACCTGCTGGGTCATGTGCTGGCACCGCAGGGCATGTCATCTCCACAGATCTTGGGGCTCTCTAGCTGGATGCCTACTATAGCAAAGTTTGTAGGCTGGGAAGTCCAAAGTCCAGGGAACACATATGGTGAAGGTCTTGTTCTTATTCTTGGTAGTGAGGCTTTGATTTCTGGACAGTTGCATCTGGCACGGGCCTCAGGCTATTCCTACTCATGGTGGAAAAGTGGCAGGCAGCTTGCAGGTACAAGCAGATCACATGGTGAGAGGAAGCAAGAGCTGCAACACTTATCTCAATGTCAAATTTACTTCTATGAACTACTTATATGAACTTATATGAACTACTGTATGATGCAGTAACTATGGTTTTTCCCTATGCAACATGTACATAAAACAAGGTTATATCAACCCCCTCCCCATCCGGTGATTTGGAAGTTTTCTTTTTACATTATCAGTATTTACATTACAGACAAACTTGCCACTTTTATATATAAATTAAGTAAATAAATTTTATTTTTGTAGTAAAACTCTACTGTTTTCCAATTTTGTCAGAATCTTTTGTTCTACTCATCCTGCCCACAGTGACAAAGTCCTTTTATCTTACTTATGTTTAGTTTAAGAATGCACACAACTTTATCTACAATACTGTAAGCTGAAAATAAAATAATACTTACTGGCCCAATATACTGAACATTTGCCATGGCGTTTCACAGTTTAAAACTAAATAAATGGAAATTTTAGACCCAAATTACAAATCTATTTTCGTATTTATTTTTATTACCTTATATACAACAATTTAAAATTAACCCTCCTTAACTAGTTCTAATTCCTACCATTAATTTGTTCATACAATTGCCTCCCTACTCTTAACTTATTTTAGTTCATGTTCTCTATTTGCTGCAGTAAATCATTCAGCGAAGTTTTGGGGGAAGGTTCTTGGTTGACATACTTTCTTAACCCCTGCATTTTTGAGAATGTCTTATAGTTGCCTTTATACAGAAACGACAGCTTGGCAGGGTGTATAATTCTTGGTTCAAAGTTATTTTCCCTTAAAACACTGTAGATATCATTCCACTGTCTTCTGGCATTTAGAATTGCAAGAAAAAAATCTGAGATCAGCATGACTTTTGCCCCTTTATAGGTAATGTTTTCTGTCTGGATACTTGTAATCCTTGAAATTTAAAAACATTGTCAGAATATGTCCAGGTGTTGCTTTCTTTTCATCAAATTTTAAAGGTACCCTGTGTGCTTTTTCCATTTGTAGACTACTTCACTGTTCAACTCTACAAACTTTTCTTCTATTAGTTCCTTAATTACTGTTGCAGCTCCATTTGCTTCATCCTCTGTTTCAGGTATTCATATTATGCATAGATTGTATCTCCTGGACCAGCCCTCTAGGTCTTTCTTTTTCTCCTCTTTTCTTATCTTGATTTCCTTTCCCCCTTTCTCCACATTCTCTGAGACTTTCTCTTGCTTTATATTTACTTCAATTTGGTGGACAATCCATCTTGTACATTTCTATTAACTCTCTCAACTCACTGATAACTTTTTGAGTTCTCTGACCATCCATTCTCTATTACTGTATCATAGATTTTTAAACCCCTGGATTATGTGATTCTTAAACCTTTCCATGGCTTCTATTCCTGGCACTATCTGTTTCAAGAGGAGGCATTTTGTTAATTACTTACCTTTGTTTTTCTCTTCTTAACTTCAGGATTTTGACCTTTTCAATAGCTCTTCTTAGCAATGAAGACTAAAATGAAGACTAAGGGAGGTCTTCCTCAGCACAGATAATAAAATGTAAAATGGTTCCCAATACCCACTGCTTAAACACAACTGGTGAGAGTCCTTTGGCATGTATTGAGGATGAGATCTTCCTCCCAAAGGATATGCAGCTACATTCATTGGCCAAATGTTCACAGGATTCCCAGTGTTATTTTCTCCACCTTTAATTTGTCTTTAGATTCCTTTTCTTGGTGTCAGTGAAGCTTCCAGCATCTCTCCTGAGACAAGCTCACCTTCCCCCACAGCCCTTAGGGAAAAAAAACCCATTTCTTGTTGCTTTGGCCCTGCTTTGATTTTTATTTAAAGGTAGTAGGAGAGATTCTTGAAGGCCTTCACTACATGCTGGGAGACGAGAATGTGCCATTTTAAGTTTTAGTTCTTCAGGAAAAGGGTTCTTGGAATTCCTTGGCAGAATCATAAGTCCAAATATGATTTTTATTTTAAATACAAGTATATCTAATTCAATGACCTATCAATTTTAAGGGAGGAAAAATCAAGAGGTGAAATAAAGACCAATATTTAAAGATATGAGAGAATTAAACATATACAATCATGTCTTAAACTTTTATGACACAACCTCCACTTTGTAGTCCACCTCCAACCCTTCCTAATATGTTACCCTTTTAAGATATGACCAGATATCTTGTATGTAGTTGTCCAATTTATCCTTACTTCTACCTGATTCTACATGTTCTAGCTAATTTAACAGTGTTGAATCTTCAGCATTTTATAGCTCATTATAAAGATAAAATTTAGGAAATAAAAATAATTGTTTGCTCTGGTACTATGATCTACTTTTGCTGTGCTACCTATAGAGATCTTTTTATGGCTGAGTAGTATTCCTTGAATATGTGTGTGTGTGTATGTGTGTGTGTGTGTGTGTGTGTGTGTATACATATATATATACACACACATACCACATTGTCTTTATCCAATCATCTGTCAATGGATGTTTAGGTTGTTTCCAACTCTTTGTTGCTGTAAATAGAGCTAATATAAACATGGGAGTACAGGTATCCCTTTGAATAATGATTTCCACTCCTTTAGGTATATACCCAGTAGTGGGATTGCTGGATTCTATGGTAGTTCTATCTGTAGTCGTTTGAGAAACCTCCATACTGTTTTCTGTATGACTGTACTAATTTACAGTCCCCCCAGCAGTATATAAGGGTTTCCCTTTCTTTGCACCTTCACCAGTGGTTTTTATTATCTGCCTTTTGGATAATACCCAGTCTACCTACAGTGAGATGCTATCTCAATGTGATTTTAGTTCGCACTTCCCTGATAATTCGTTATGTTGAGCATTTTATCACCTAACTGTTGGCCATTCTTTCAGAAATGTTTTGCAGCTTCTTTGCCCATTTTTAAATCAGTTTTCTTCTTTTTGTTTTTCGCACTTCCCTGATAATTCGTTATGTTGAGCATTTTATCACCTAACTGTTGGCCATTCTTTAAGAAATGTTTTGCAGCTTCTTTGCCCATTTTTAAATCAGTTTTCTTCTTTTTGTTTTTGTTTTACTATTGAGTTACTTCAGTTCCTTGTATATTCTGGATATTAATCCCTTGTCAGAGGCATAGTCTGCAAATACTTTCTCCCATTCTGTAGGTTGTCTTTTCACACTGTTGATTGTTTCCTTTGCTATGCAGAAGCTCTTTAGTTTTATATAAGCCCATTTGTTTATCTTTTGTTGCCTGTGCTTTGGGGATCTTATTCATAAAGTTTTTCCCATTCCTACATGCTGAAGTGTTCCCCCTATGTTTTCTTCTATGAGTTTTATAGTCTTGGGTCTTAGGTTTAAGTCTTTAAGCCCTCTTGATTTGATTTGGAGATGTGGCAAGAGGAAAGGTCTAGTTTCATTCTTCTAGACATGGATGTCCACTTTCCCTGGCACCATTTGCTGAAAAGGGTGTCCTTTCATCAATGTATGTTCTTGGTGCATTTGTCAGAGATAAGTTGGCTGTGAGGACATGGATTAATTTCTGGGTTCTCTATTCTCTTCCATTGGTCACTGTGTCTGTTTTTATGCCTGTACCATGCTGTCTTGGTTACAATAGCTTTGTAGTATAATTTGCAGTCAGGTAGTGTTACACCTCCAGCTTTATTTTTTTTACTCAGGATTGCTTTGGCTATTGGTGCTCTGTTACATATGAATGTTAGGGTTATTTTTTCTATTTCTCTGAAGATTATCATTATATTCTGATGGGGATTGCATTGAATCTGCAGATCACTTTGGGTAGTATGTACATTTTCACAATGTTAATTCTTCTAATCCATGAACATGGAATGTCTTTCCATCATTTGATGTCCTCTTTAATCATTGTTTTATAGTCCTTCTAGAAATCTTTCACTTCCTTGGTTTAATTAATTCCTAGGTATTTTATTTGGGGGGATAGCTATTGTAAATGGCTTGCTTTCATGATTTCCTTTGCTGCTAGTTTGTTATTGGTGTACTAAAATTCTACTGAATTTTCCACATTGGTTTTGTATCTTGCAACTTTACTGAATTTATCAGCTCTAGGAGTGTTTGCTAGAGTCTTTAGGCTTTTCTATACATATAAGATCATGTCACCTGCAAACAGGGACAATTTGACTTTGACTTTTCAATGCAGATGCTCTTTATTTCCTTCTCTTTCCTGATTGTTCTGACTAGTACATCCAAAACTATGTTAAATAGGAGTGGTGAGATGCGTGTCCTTGTATTGTTCCTGTTCTTAAAGGAAAAGTTTTCAGCTTTTCCCCATTCAGGATGATGTTGGCAGTGAGTTTGTCATAGATGTCTTTTATTGTGTTGAGATACTTTCCTTTTATACCTATTTGTTGAGAGTCTCATGAAGGGATGTTGAATTTTGTCACATGCTTTTTTCTGCATTGACTGAGATAATCATATAGTTTTTGTCCTTGATATTGTTGATGTGGTGTATCACATTTATTGATTTGCATATGTTGAGTCACTCTTGCATTCCTGGGATGAATCCCATTTGATCACAGTGTATAATCTTGTTGATGTCCTGCTGTATTCTGTTTGGTAATGTTTTGTTGAGAATATTTGCATCTATGTTCATCAAAGACATTGGCCTGTAGTTTTCTTTTTTGTTGTGACTTACTAATTTTGGTATCAGGGTGATGATGGCCTCACAGAATGAATTTGGGCGAATGTCCTCTGTTTCAATTTTTTGGAATAGTTTGAAAAGATTGGTATTAATTCTTCTCAAAATGTTTGGTAGAATTCTGCAGTGATGCCATCTAGTTATGGGCTTTTCTTTGTTTGGAGACTGCTCATTACTGATTCAATCTTTTTGCTTGATGTTGGTCTGTTCAGGTTTTCTATTTCTCCTTGTTTCAGTCTTGATAACTTGTACATGTCCAGAAATTTATCCATTTCCCCCAGGTTTTCATATAGTTGGTCATAATAGTCTCTAATAATTCTTTGTATTTCTATGGTATTTCTTGTAATGTCTCCTTTTTCAATTCTAATTTTTGTTATTTGAGTCTTCTCTCTTCTTTTTTAAGTTAGTGTGGGTAAATTTTTATTTATTTTGCTTATCTTCTCAAAAAAACGACTTCTTGTTTTGTCAATCTTTTGTATTGATTTAGGGGGTCTCTATTACATTTAGTTCTGCTGTAATTTTTATTATTTCTTTCCATCTACTAATATGGTTTGCTTATCTTCTCAAAAAAACGACTTCTTGTTTTGTCAATCTTTTGTATTGATTTAGGGGTCTCTATTACATTTAGTTCTGCTGTAATTTTTATTATTTCTTTCCATCTACTAATATGGCAGTTGGATTGTTCTTGTTTCTCCAGTTCTTTGAGGTGTAATATTTGTTTGTTTATTTGAACTCTTTCTATTCTTTATTTATTACAATAAATTTCTCTCTTTTTACTGTGTTTACAGTATCCAATAGATTTTGGTATGATGTGCTTTTATTTTCATTTCTTTGAAGAATTTTTTTATTTCCTTCTTAATTTCTTCTTTGACCCATAGTTTATTCAGGAGCATATTGTTTCATTTCCTTGTATTTGGGTAGTTTCCAAAGTTTCTCTTGTTATTGATTTCTAGTTTTATTCTTTTGTGGTCTGAAAACATGCTTGAAATGATTTCAATTTTTAAAAATTTATTGAGACTTAATATGTGACCTAACATGTAGTCTGTCCTGGACAATCTTCTATGTGCTGGTGAGAAGAATGTATATTCCGTTTTCTGTTCTTGTTGTGTGAAATGATCTGTAGATGTCTGTCACGTCCAATTGGTATAAAGTGTAGTTTAAATACTGTGTTTCTCTGTTGATTTGTTTCCTGAATGATGTATCCAATCATTTAGGAAAGAAGAGGTTTTGGTACCCAACTGTTATTGTATTGGGCTCTGTCTCTCTCTTTAGATCTAATAGCATTTGCTTGATATATCTGGGTGTGCTGATGTTGGGTACATATATATTTATGACATGTACTGGATAGATATATTGCTGGATAGATTCCTTTATAATTGTATAATGACTTTCTTTATCTCTTTTTATAGTTTTTGGTTTAAAGTCAATTTTTCCAATATAAGAATAGCAACCCTTGATAATTTTTGGTTTCCATTTGTGTAGTATATCTTTTTTCCATCCCTTCATTATGTTGTGTGAGTCCTTACAGGTAAGTGAGTTTCTCATAAGTAGCATATAGTTGGGTCTACTTATTTTAATCCATTCAGCTAGTCTATGTCTTTTGAGTGGGGAATCAATCCATTTACATTTAGGGTCGTTATTAAAAGATATTGTCTAACTCGTGGCATTTTACTGATTTTTTATATGGTTATTTATATATCTTTTATGCCTTTCCCTTATATTGTTTATCTTTGGTGTTTGGTGGTTTTCGTAGTGGTACATATCATTTCTTTCTATTTCTTATTTGTACATCTCCTTTACTAGTGGATTTTATTTTATTCTTTCTTGTGTATTCATGATGATGATTATTGTTTTTTGGATTCCTGTTGTAGGACTCCCTTGAGGATTTCTTGTAGTGCTGGTCATGTGGTGATGAACTCCCACAGTTTTTGTTTGTCTGGGAAATACACTATTTCTCCTTCCTTTCTTATGGGTAGCTTTGCCAGGTATAGTATTCTTGGCTGACAGTTTTTTCCTTTTAGCACTTTCAATATATCATCCCATTCTCACCTAGCCTGTAAGGTTTCTGCTGAGAAATCTGTTAGTCTGATGGGGACTCCATTATAGGTGACTAGACACTGTTTTTAGGATTCTTTCTTTGTCTTTGACTTTTGAAGGCTTGACTACAATGTGTCTCATGAGGACCTTTTTGGATTTAATCTGGGGATCATTGAGCCTCTTGGATTTGGAAGCTCACATCTCTCCCAATACCTGGGAAGTCTTCCAGTATTACTTCATTTCAATGCCTTTTCATTTCTCCCCTTCCTGAACACCCATAATTCAGATGTCTGTACTCTTAAGGTTGTCTGATAGTTCTTCATCCTATTTTTTTTTTTTTGTCCACCTGGGTTATTTCAAAAAAGACTGTCTTAGAGATCAGAAATTCTTTCTTCTGTTGCTCTAGCCTGTTGCTTCAGTTCTCAGTTGTATTTTTTTTCCTTTTGTTTAATGAATTCTTCAGTTTCAAGTGTTCTGCTACATTCTTTTTTTGTACAATTCCTCCTTGGGATCCTGAATAATTTTTCTCATTTCCTTGTGTTGTTTATCTGAATTTTCTTATTATCTCTCTGAGTTTCCTTGAGATTGTTGCTTTGAATTCCTTTTCAGTCATTTAAAAGGTTTCCTGCTGTCTGGGGTCTGGTACTAGAGAACTACTGTATTCCTTAGAGGATGTTATTTTTTCTTATTTCTTTGTATTTCTAGTTTCCCTATGTTGATGTCTGGACATCTCCTTCTAATACTCTGGAGTGGCTTTTGAGGAGAGAGACTCTTCCCATAGGGTTTTATATTGACTGTTGGGTATGGTGTTTTAGTTTTAAATCTGGGTAGACACACAAGTGTAGTCTTCATGTGGTTACTTTGACCATATTCAATGTTGAAGTCGTCTGTAAGTGCCCTGTGGCCGAGGCACTGGGCACTAAGTAGTTCCTTGCTGACATGAGTAGCACTTTGTTGGGTTGTCAGGTCATAAGTGAGATCTTGAACTCTTGAAGAAGTGCCTACGTGCCCTGTCACTCCTTGGCCAACGTAGGTGACACTGGGTGGACTCTCTAGTACCCTAACTAGTGTCCTGTGACCCTGATACGTGCCGTGGGGTGTTTTGCATCTCCTTAAGCTTGAATGGATAGCACTGGGTGGATTTCTGTGGGTCAGAACTAGGACCTTAGGCTTTGAGGGGGACATTGAGGTGGATGATTCAATGGTGTCAGTGGGGCCCTGGGAAGAGAACTCTTCCCCCATGGTAGGCATTGGGGTACTCTGTAGGTGTGCTACTGAACTGGATGATACTGAGTGAGGTCACCTGATTTGTGTGTGGGGCCCTGTATCCTCAGTGGAGACACTGAGTTATCTTGCAGCACCATTGTTGAACTGGGACACTCTGGCTAAGGTGTTAGTAGTTTGGGGTGGGAGCCTTCACCTCCAGGAGGGATGCCAGGGTCCTATGTAGCTGTAGTGTGGGGCCCTGTATCCTCAGTGGAGACACTGAGTTATCTTGCAGCACCATTGTTGAACTGAGACACTCTGGCTAAGGTGTTAGCAGTTTGGGGTGGGAGCCTTCACCTCTAAGAGGGATGCCAGGGTCCTATGTAGCTGTATAGCTAGAGTGGCCACTCTGGGTGAAGCTGCTGCCATTGTGGGAAGGTCCCTGTGACCCTGAGAGGTACTGAGATGCTCTGTCCCACACAAGGTCAATGGGACTGTGGGTGGGATGCTGTGCCCCAAGAGAGATGCTGGCTCACTCTGAAGCCTCTGCTGCTGGGACAGGCAGCCCTGAGCAGGCTCACTAGTGCTACAGGTATGAGTCTGTGCCTGAGAGAGGCATATGAGTCCTTCAGCACCTCCTTGTGGTTGTAAGAATTGCAAGGGCATTTCACCAAAGAAGCCAGGGTTGACGGCAGTGGCTAGAGGCCACAATTAGGCTTTCTGACTCTGTAAGGTGTGTATACTGACACCTTCCGTGTTGAGGGTGGCACCCCCACTGCAGTGGATCACCTGTTCCCAGGGCACTGTGTGGTGTAGGCAACCCAGCACAATGATGTGGCTTCAGGGATGTGGAACCACTGCCACGGCTGAATCAATATAATGACCTTGGGTGTTGGGACCAATGTCAAACTGCAATCAATTGTTGGGACCCAGGGGTTCAGGGCACCTCTGTGCATGTCCCTCCCTGGGATAATTGCATGTCTCCATGGAGTAGTTCCCACCACCAAGTGCAAAACTGCAGGAGTCGCACAAATTCCCCTGTCGGTTGGGCCACTGACTCTCTGGGCTGCACTTGCTCACCTCTTTCCTGCAGGCAGAGACTCCTCTGGGGTCCTTGCTGCTGGGGGATGGAGTGGTGGTGGCCAGGAATTTTCTTCTGTACTCTATTAGGCTGTCCTGAGTTTCTGCACTCCCCAGTATCTCTGCTGCTCTTCTGATGTGTTCCAGCTCTCTCTCTTCAACTTTCCTGTCCAAGTGTAGTTGCATATTTGATGTATTTTCTCTCTTTGTGGTAAAGAGTAGCAATGTATTCTTTCAGATGGCTGTCTTGCTCCACGCCCAACCCCCCCCCCCCCGAGTCTTAACTTTTTTTGAAAGCCGCCTCCTCACAGCTGTTTAAAACCTTTCAATAACTCTCCATAATCCAATCTATCTCAATAATCTGGCCCCTGTCAGATTCTCATTCTTAACTTGAACCATCGTTGCCCGTCTTTGCAGTTTGTATTCAACACTACTGAACTGTGGTAGCTCTCTCTGAGTACCGTGCTATTCCCACTCTGGACTTTTGCTCATGCTGCCTCCTTTCTGCGATGCCTCCCCCAATCAGATTTCTATACTTCTATTCATCCTTTGAGTCTCATTGCAAATATCTTCTCACTCAGAAAACTTTCCCTTGTCTTTTCTCTCCTTCTGACAAACACACACTGTGTCTGATAGTGTTACTGCTGTGTATTATGTAACTATTGATATTCTTAGCGATAGCATCAAGTCTTGGTCACTTTATACTCTGTGCCTAGTATAAGGTGAAACAGTGGTATATAATAAATAATTGGTGAATATATTAAGTAAAAGAACAATGGATATATTTCAAAAATATGGCATAATGTGAATTGCAGCATTTTTGGATATAAAACAATTTATATATTAATCTACATATACTACATATTACCATAGTTAATAAATGTCAATTAAATAAAACAAAGAAAAATATGAAAAATGACGTGGGATGTCTTTTTAAGTTGCTTGTAGATTTTAGGGCTGTTTATACTACATTTGACATTCTTTTGTCTATCTCAAATTAGAGTGAAGTTCAATGTCTTGGAAAATAAACATAAAATACCTCATAGCTATTTATTTATGATATAGACCTCTAGGGCATATAAAAATTCTTTAAATCCCCATTGTTGCTGTAGTTCTGCTTGTGAACAAAATAAACATCAGCAAATCATTGAAAATTTTCACTTTTGATCATCTTTTAAATTATTTTTTCTAGAATGATTAAAATAAAAGTATATGCTTTTCTTATTTTTGAAGGTTTGATTGCAGTCCAAACCTATTTTTTTAAATATTTAATTGACAAATAAGAAGTGTATATATTCAATGTGTACAATGTGATGTTTTGGTATACACATGCATTGTGTAACGATTACCACAATCAAATAATTAACACATCCATCATCAACAGTGCAGTACATTAGATCCCATGCTTATCCATCTTATAACTGAAAGTTTGTATCCTTTGACCAACATCTCACATTTTCCCCCTTCCCAGCCCCTGATAACTACTCTTCTACTCTCTGCTTTTATGAGGTCAGTTTGTTTTGATTCCACGCACATAAGTGAGATCTTACAGTGTCTGTCTTTCTATATCTGGCTTATTTCAATTAGCATAATGTTCTCAAATTTCATCCATGTTGTCACAAATAGGAGGATTTCCTTCTTTTTTATGGATGAATAATATGTCATTAAGTGTGTGTGTGTGTATCACATTTTCTTCTCATCTCTCTTGAGCTTCATCACTCACTCTTGCTACTTACCCTCCCTTCTTTGGCCAAACTATTTCACTTGCTGTACTCTGGGATTCCTGCTTTCCTATCTGTTTGCCTATGCACAGTTTATTTGTTTGGATTCTAACAATGGTTCCCCTCACTCCGTGTATCCAAACTCTACTCTATTTTCAAGTCAGAGGTCAGAGCCCACTTCTTCTGCCATTATAAAAATTCTCCCTTGTACACTAGGAGAAGTGTTCTCTCCTCCCCACAAGTCTCAGGAGTTTGATTTGTACCTCTCTTACAAGTCTTATCTCATTTTCCTTCATACATTCCCAAGCAGCTGACCTTAAATGAAGAATTATTATATTCTACACCCTCTTTTAAGTAGATTCTCTTTCCTTGAGTTTTAGCAAGAGCAACATATTATTTATTTTTATATTATATAGGTATTATTTAAATCATATATGTTAAACAAGTATGTAATGTAGAGATAGTTAAATAATTTAATTGTTAATTAGATAAAAATGAATTATAATTAATTTGACTTACATATATTGAGCAATCACTATATGCTAGCCACCATGGCTTGTGAAAGGAGTTAAAAATTTCTCAAGATTTTAGGATAGTAGAAGGTCTAGACACACATTGCAACAGTTAAAATACTGTGGAACAATTTTATACACAATGAAGACACTGTGAGAGCAGAGGAGTATCCAAATCAGTCTGGGGAGGCATGAGAGCTGCTTGAAAAAGGGCACAGCTTTTCCAAGCCTTGAGTGACTAGTCAGGGTTAGCTGCATATGTAAAGTGGGAACAAGTATTTCAGAAAAAAAAACAAGCAGTAAATATAAAGGTCAGAGATGAGAAATATCATGACACTTTTCAGGAACATACAAGAATGTCAGGAACCCAACTGAAGAGGCTTTTATGTGCTGACCTGAGGAGTCTGATTTTATCATAAAACTTGCTGGTTTCCATAAAAAAGATTTTTGCAGATAAGGCTTTATTTTAGGATGAGCCCTCTGAGGTGATTGTGCAAGCTGTGTTAGAGGGGATAAGACAGGTCAGGAATCCTATTAGGAGGATTTGCAGTTTCCCAGATAAGAAATAATGAGTACCTAATCAAAAAAATGTCAATAAGGACACCATGGAGAGGAAGGAGATGAGATATAATTCACAGGCTTATAAACTCCACAAGATTGCACTGGAAATGCAGGATGTGGGAGAAGGGACCTAGAATGACTCCCAGGTTTCCTGCTTGGGACACAGGTGGTGTTCTAAATGACTGTTTTAAGAAGAAGAGGAAAAACTGGTTTGTAGGAAAGATGATTAAATTTTTTTTGAATTTTTGGTGTGGGCTGATATCTAGAAGATGGTTTCTAGTAACTCGTGTGTGTCATATATACACACACAGGCAAGTCTGGAGTAGAGCGTATAGAGCTGAGCTGAGTCCAAAATAATGCCTTTGCTGTGAGATGGTTTCTAGTAACTCGTGTGTGTCATATATACACACACAGGCAAGTCTGGAGTAGAGCATATAGAGCTGAGCTGAGTCCAAAATAATGCCTTTGCTGTACTAGTTCACAGTCCCACCGACAGTGTAGAAGAGTTCTCTTTTCGCCTCATCCAGCACTTGTTATTCTTGGTCTTTTTAGTAGTGGCCACTGTAACTGGCGTGAGATGATATCTCAAAGTGGTTTTGATGTGCATTTCTCTGATGGTTAGTGATGTTGAGCATTTTTTCATGTACCTCTTGGTCATTTTTATATCTTCCTATGAGAAATGTTTATTCATCTCCTTTGCCCATTTTTTAATTGGATTATTTGGCTTGTTATTGTATAGTTTTTTGAGTTCCTTATATATTTTGGGTATTAATCCTTTGTCAGATGTATAGTTTGCAAATATTTTCTCCCATTCCATAGGTTGTTTTTCTACTCTGTATTGTTTCCTTTGCTGTGCAGAAGCTTTTTAATCTGATATAATCCCATTTGTTTATTTTTTCTTTTGTTGCTTGTGCTTTTGCATTCTTATTCATAAAGTCTTTGCCCAGTCCTACTTCCTGGAGTGTTTCCCTCATTTTCTTCTAGTAGTTTTATGGTTTCAGGTCTTATATTTAAGTCTTTAATCCATTTTCATTTAATTTTGGAATATGGTGAGAGATACAGGTCCAGTTTCATTCTTCTGCATATGGACACCCACTCATCCCAGCACCATTCACTGAAGAGGCAGTCTTTTCCCCAATGTATACTTTTGTTGCCTTTGTCAAAGATCAGTTGTCTGTAAATATATGGGTTGATTCCCCGATTTTCTATTCTGTTCCAATGGTCTGAGTGTCTGTAAATTAGTATAGCCATTATGGAAAACAGTATGGAGGTTTCTTAAACAATAACAGATAGAACTACCATATGATCTAGCAATCCCACAACTGGGCATATATCCAAAGAAATGGAAATAACCATGTAAAATGGACATCTGCACTCCCATGTTCATTGCAGCTCTATTTACAATAGCTAAACTATGGAACCAAACTAAATGTCCATTGATGGATGACAGTATAAGAAAAATATATATATACACACAGGAATACTACTCAGCCATAAAAAATAATGATATTCTGCCATTTGCAGCAACATGTATGAGCCTAGAGAAAATTGTTACGTGAAATAAACCAGACACAGAAAGAGAAATACCACATTTTCTCACCCATAACTGAGTGCTAAGAAAGAGCAAAAGAGAGAGACAGAGAGAAAGAAAGAGAGAAAGAACCACAATAATACATTGAACTTTCAGAAGGAGTGAACAAACCTAAGGATACTAGAGATGGAGGGAGGTTAGGAGGGGGGTTGGTGAGCAATTAGTCAGTTAAGGGGCATGAAGAATAATTACAATTTGTAACAATGAATATGTTAATAACAAGTAAAAACGGCCAAATACCTGTACTAAAACCCAAAATAAATACATTCATGAAGATTAAAATAATAATAATAATAATAATAATAATGCATTGGGTTCTGTCAGTGAGTAATTAGCAAAATAAGTCATAGGTTTAGATATCAATCGGGAAGTTCATGGAAAAATAGAATTAAAAGGTAATCCAAATCTTTCCATTAACCTTTTGATGTACCTTCATATGATATGAAAAAAAATTAGAGAGCCAATAAAGAAGGAATTGAAAAGACATTATTGTTTTGAAAAATAACATTGTTTTAAGTGGGCTTAGAAAAGAATGCAAACAGGAAAAATATAAAGAATGTAGTCCACTATTTGAAGAAGCCTGGTTGTAAAAGATAAGTCAGGATTATTGCTAGAAAGGACTGTAAATTGAAGCGAGTTACTTTTGCTTTGTTTTGTTCTTGTTTTAGACTGGGAGAGGTAGAATAATCTTGTGTACCAAGGAGAGAAATTCAATTAAAAAGGAAACAGAGGAGAAAGAATGGATAATTAATGGTCTCTAGAAGGCAGGCAGGTTTGGGAACAACAGCACCGGTAAAGTCACTGCTTAAGTCAGGCGAGAGGGAAGGAGTTAAATTCAGAAAACACTAAGATGAGAAAAAGATTCAGAAAGGTTGAGAACATTCTACTCAATGGCTGGCCTTTTTCCTTAGAAGCGACACAGTCTAAACCCATGTGGAGGAAAAGAAATATTTTTCTTAAAGCCACGTTCTTTTACATCACATTCCCTTAACTCTACAAACATAAAAATTAAACTTTCATAGTATTGGATTAAATTCTTTGCCAAGGACCCTCTCCAAATCCTCTTCTAGAATGTTAGAGGAGAGTGAGACCATTCCGATCATTTGTAATCCTTAATAATTACTTATCATAACAGAAATAAGATAGAATACAACAGGTCATGAAAGAGAACACAGTGGGCAGACTTCCTTAGAATGCAACATTTAAGCTGAGACAAGTGTGTGAAGCGTTAACAGGGGAAAGAACGGCATGTGCAAAATCTTTAAGGCAGGAGAGAGCTTAGTGTTTTAAGGGAAATCAAAGGAAGGCCAATGTTGCCAAATTTTCCTAATTTGGGGATTATTAATGTAAATTAAGCTAAGAAAAAACAGAAGAGGATTTAGAAGTCTTAATAAAAATGTCAGATTTCATTCCATGTGCAGTAGAAAGGTGTTGAAGGTTTTAAACAAAGGAGAGATGTGATCAGCCTTCCAGTTTGTCTATCCTCTGTCAATTCCCACCCAAAATTCTGGACCCAATCTGAAGTACTTTCAATTCACTGAAGACACCTTGCATTTTTTCTCCAGCCCTTTGCATATAAAGGTCATCTCCTTAGGAAATCCATTTTTTTTTTTCTTTTTTTAAAGATGACCGGTAAGGAAATCTTAACCCATGACTTGGTGTTGTCAGCACCACACTCTCCCAAGTGAGCCACAGGCCAGCCTAATTCATGCTCTTTTTATCTGCTAAGATTGTGGTCATTCGTTATGCAACAATAGAAAACACATACAACCTCATTAATTTGTATAAAGCAAGCACTCTCATGTAACAACAAATTAAATCAATAGATAAAACACTACTAACATTCCAGAGGCCCTACATCATGTCTCCTCTCAGAAACCACGCTCCTCCTTAAAGGTAACCACAATCCTGATTTGCCCCACTGTTGGTTATTTTTGCCAGCTTGTGAGTGTTATATAATGAGAATCACAGTGTATGTTATCTTTTATGATTGACTTCTTCCACTCAACATTATATTCATGAAATTCATTCTGTTCTATGTAGTAATAGTTTATTCTCATTACTACATCGTATTTATTCTCATTGCTATAGTATACACAGTCATGCACCACATAATGATGTCTCAGTCCACAATGAACCATATATATGATGGTGGTCCCATAAAAGTATAATGAAGCTGAAACATTTCTATCACATAGTGGCATCATAGCCATTGTAACATCATAGCACAACATGTTACTCAGGTAGAAACAATAAGCTATACCATATAGCCTAGGTGTGTAGTAGGCTATGCCATCTAGGTTTGTGTAAATGCACTTATAATGTTTGCAAAACAGTGAAATGGCCTAAGGATGCATTTCTCAGAATGTATCACTGACATTCAGTGAGGCATGACTCTATACTTTATGAATATATCGCAATTTGTTTACCCAATCTATATTAGAAGGACATTTTTTGTTTTTTCTTGATTGGGTCTATTACAAATAGTGCTGCCATGAACATTCTTATAAATATATCTTCAGACACAGTGTCCACATTTCTATTGAATATAAACCTATGAGTTAAAGCAGTATAATGTATTTGACAATAATAGCACAAAGGAATTGGGTGGGTGCAAAGTTGTAATGGAGCAAGTTGGTTATGTGAATATCTAGAAACAAATGAAGAGAATCAGAAATAGTAAATAAGAAAGTTAATATAACATCTATAAATATATACATGCTCTTTTCTTTCAACTTCTATAAATGACATAAAACTATATGAATCAATAAACATAACAATGTGTTATGTGGCTTATAACAAATATAAGTGGAATATGAATAACAATATTAGTTCAAAAAGGAGATAAGGGAATAAAGCTATATGAGTAACATTCATACATCTGGCTGAATTGATACAATAAATCTGAAATAGATACCGATAAGTTAGATGCATATAGTAGGTCCTGAAGCAACTACTAAGAAATTAACTCCAAAAATATATGGTGAAAATTATTAAAGTAATTTAAATTGTATACTAAAAAATGTTTACCTAATAAAAAACTAAACATACTCTTATCACATGATCCAGCAATAATGCTCCTTAGTATTTTCCCAAAGGAGTTAGAAACTTACATCCACTTGAAAATTTGCACACAGATATGTATAGTAGTTTTATCTATAACTGCCACATCTTGGAAGTAAACAAGGTGTCCTTAAGGAGATGAATGGATAAATAGACTGTGATGCATTCATACAATGGAATATTATTCAGCACTGAAAGGAAATGAAGTATCAAGCCATGAAAAGACATGTAGGATCTTTAAGTACATATTACTAAGTAAAAGAAGCCATCTGAAAATGCTACATACTAACGACTTCAACTACATGAAATCTGGATAAGGCAAAACTGTGAAAAGTGTAAAAGAAAAAATCACTGGTTACCTAGGGTTGAGATGACTAGGTGGAGAAGAGAAGATGATGTTTAGGTCAGTGTCATTACTCTGTATGATGTTATAACGGGAGATTCATGTCACTCTACGTTTGTCCAAACCCATAGAATGTATAACACCAAGAGAAACCCTAATGTAAACTATGGACTTTGGGGGATTATGACGTGTCAGTGTAGACTCACCAGTGAAAATGCACCATTGTGGTGGGGGATGTTGACAATGGACAAGGCTGTGACTGTGTTGGGACAGGGACATATCAGAAATATCTGTACCTTCCTCTCAATTTTGCTATGAATCTAAAACTGCCTTAAAAGAATAATAAAAATGTCTTCAATAAAAAAAGTTACTCAACATCATTAGCCATCAGGAAAACGAAAATCAAAATTACAATGGCATACCCTTCCCACTTAATGGCCATAATAAAAACAAACAAACAAAAATATAGTAACAAGTATCGGCAAGGACATGCAGACATTAGGACCTTTGTTATAAATACCTGGTTGGGATGTCAAATGGGACAGCCACTTTGGAAAGCAGTTCAGTCTAGATAAAGTTGTACTGTTTAAATAACATCCATTTCATTTAAGTTTTGAAATTGATTGTGAAGAATTTGTTTACAATATTCTCATTTCTTTTTTACATGGAATCTATAGTCATGTTATGCTTTATATTCTTGATATTGATAGTTTGTGCCTTCTCTCACTTATTTGTCTTGATAAAGTTAACTATTTTGTTTTATTAATCCATTCCAAGAATGAATATTTAGTTTCGTTTTCTCTACTCTAAGTGTATTTTATAACAATCTCTATTCCTATCTTTATTATTTCCTTCCTTCAATGTTCTTTAGATTAGTTTGCTATTCTTTCGCTAAGTTCCTTACATAGAAATTTAGAGCATTGATTCTCAAACTTTGAAGCTCTAAATTTGCTCCAGCAGTGATTTGACTGCATCGTACAAGTTTAGATGTCATATGTCTTCATTAGCATTAATTTCTAAATATTTTCAAATTTACTTTGAAATTTATTTTCTGAACAGTGTTTTCTGTTTGTTAGTTTAAATGTTGCTAAACTATGCTAATCTGTAGTAACATCAAAATATTTGGAGATTATTTTTATTTTTTTTATTTTTTTTATTTTTTTTTAATTTTTATTTTGTCAATATACAATGTATATGATTATTATGGCCCTTCACCGACACCTCCCGCCCTCCTCCCTCTCTCCCCTCCCCCCCAAGAATGTCCTTTCCGTTTGCTTGTTGTAACAACTTCAAAAAAAGTATAGTTGTTATATCTTCTTCCCCCCCCGCCCCCCCCCCGGTTTTTTTTGTGTGTGTTTGTGGGTAAATTAATTTGTTTATTTTTTTTTTAGCTCCCACCAATAAGTGAGAACATG
>NW_007728877.1:324712-328656 GCF_000696425.1 Galeopterus variegatus | reverse complement strand
CCCCAAAAGCACGGGCAACCAAAGGAAAAATAAATAAATGGGACTATATCAAACTAAAAAGCATTTGCACAGCAAAAGAAACAATTAACAGAGCTAAAAGACAGCCAACAGAGTGGGAGAAAATATTTGGAGATTATTTTTCTAATTATGTTTCTGTTTTTGATTTCTACCTTTATCCCACTAAGATCAGTGAACAAAGTGAATTATTACAGTCTTTTGAAATTTGGTAAGACTTTACTAATAGCTTACCATATGAGCATTTTAACATACTATATTTTGATAATATGTTATTAGGCACATCCTTAATTAGAATTGAATATCTTCCTGGTGCACTCAAATCAATATTAAATATCTTGTCAGTAACTAGTAAAACTTTTTGAAATAAAGTCAAATCTGATATTATTGTGATACCTTTTTTTTTTTTTTTTTTGACATTTTGTTGACAACTTTCCAGTATTCTGATTTTGGCTTTTTATTTTCTTATTTTTCAAATGTGTGTCTTGCAAGTGGCATATGATTTTTTTTTAAATCGAGTCTGACAATCTTAATATTCTAACTGGAGCTGTTTCTAGTTACATTTATCATGATAACCATTATAGTTTCTTTTTATCTACTCTACCACCATGTCTTTCCTATTTGACTAATCTTTCATATGAGGCTCTTTCCTTTCTTTTTCGGAATAATCAAAGTTTCACAATTTCATTTTTTTCTTCTAGTAACTCTTTAGCTGTTAATTATTTTACTATTTTTTATGACTTCCCTTGGGATTATAATATGCTTCCTTGACTTTGTATAGTCAAAAGCAAATTAAAATTTTCACCATTTATCTGATAATGCTAAATTACTAGAATCATTTAAAATCACTATTCCCTTCTGCTTTCTGTATGAGTTTTGCAATGCATTTAAACTTTACGTTTATTTTGAATTCACAAGACTCAATTATTATTCTGTTGGCTAGTCAGTATTGTTGAGTATTTACAAATATATTTACCATTTCTTTTAAACTTCATTCTATCTGCATTTCTGCACTTCCATGTTTGCATCTGCCTGAAGACCCCTTTGATCATTTCTTTTAGTACAGACCTCTTTGCGATAAATTCTCTCAGAAGTTTCTTGTTTGAAAATATCTGGATTTGCCTTACTTTAGAAGGCTTTTATTACTGGACATAGAATTCTAGATTGCTTTTTTTCTTCATTTGTTTTATGTTTTATTGTATTTTTTGTTTGTTTTGGTTTGATTTTTTGTTCTATTGGCACTTTTTTTATTGGTTCTGAATATTCATGAGATACAAAGCTGATTGTCACCCCTCATGCCCAAGATGTGAAGGCCAGATCCATACTTGCAGCATGCCCATTACCACAAATTGCTGTTGTACCCTGTGTCCCCCACTCAATTATCCCCGACTTCCCTCCCCTTCCCCCATTCCCCCACTCCACTTTGTATCTCTAGGTATGTTTTCTCCCTCTGCAAGTCCAACTCACCACTGTGGTCTTTCTTTCCTTCCTTCTTTCTCTCTTAGCCCCCACTTATGAGTGAGGATATGTGGTATTTATCCCTCTGTGCCTTTCTTATTTCACTCAACGTAAGTTTCTCCAGGCTTATCCATGTTGTTGCAAATGGGAGAATTTCACTCTTTTTTATGGCAGAGTAGCATTCCATGGTGTGTATATACCACAGTTTCCTCATCCAATCATAGAGTAGCAGTCTGTTGGCACTTTAAAGCTACCTGTTCATTTTCTTTGTACATCAATCATTTCTCATGTGAAATCAGTGATAGCTGCTTCTTTAAATGTAATAAGCCTTTTCTTCTACCTTCTTTGAAGATTTTAAAATTATCTTTGTTATTATTTATTCTGCTTGAGATATTTAAATCCTGTGAAATTTGGGGTTAAAATCTTTCACAAACTTTGGACAATTCTTTGCGTTATCATTTTTTAAAGTTCTAGCTGAACTTTTATTTTGAGATATTTTTAGTTCCAGATGCCACTGTAAGAAATAATGCAGAGAAATCCTTTACCCAGTTTCTCCCAGTGGTAACATCTTGCAGTGCAATACCACAACCATATTTTTAGTTCCAGATGCCACTGTAAGAAATAATGCAGAGAAATCCTTTACCCAGTTTCTTCCAGTGGTAACATCTTGCAGTGCAATACCACAACCAGATATTGATATCATGCAGTCAAAATACAGACCGTTTCTGTTACCACCAATAACCTCATATTGCTCTTTTAAGGCCACACCCAGTTTCCTCCCTCAACCACCCGTACCTTAACCCCTGGCAACCACTAATGTCTTCTTCATTTGTATAGTTTTGTCATCTCAGGAATGTCATATAAATGGAATCTTACAGTCTGTGACTTTTTTTTTTTTTCTGGAATTTTGTTCTGGTAGATGCATGCATACACCAAGTTTATTCCCTTTTATTCCTGAGTAGTATTTTATGGTATGTATATTCTAGTTTGTTTAACCATTCACATATTGAAGGACATCTGGATTGTCTCCAATTTTAACTATTATTAGTAAAGTTGTTACAAACATCCATGTACAGGCTTTGTGTAAACACGTCTTCATTACTCTGGGATAAGTGCCCAGAAGTGCAATTTGTTGTGTCATATGACAGTTGCATGATTAGTTTTTTAAGAAACCAACAAACTGATTACCAGAGTGGCTGTATCATTTTAAATTCTTATCAGCAACATATAAGTCAAATGTCTTCACAGCCTTACCAGCATTTGGGGTTCTCAATATCTTTACTTTAGCCATTCTGATGGGTGTGTACTGATCTCTTACTGTGGCTTTAATTTGCATTTCCTTGGTGGCTAATGATATTGAACATCTTTTTATGTGTTTATTTGCCATATGTATGTCCTCTTTGATAAAAGATCTCCTCATGTCTTTTGCCTATTTTCTAATAGGATCCTTTGATTTTTTAACTTTAGTTTTGAGAGTTTTAAAATATATTCTAGTCTTTTTTCAGTTAAATGGTTTGTAAATATTTTCTCTCGCTCTATACCTTGTCTTTTCATCCTCTTAACAGAGTCTTTCATAGTGCAAAAGTTTTTATTTTAATGAAGTTCAATTTATCATTTACTCCTCTTATTGATGTGTCAAGTCTAAGAACTCTTTACCTAGATATAGATCCCAAAGACTTTTTTTCTAGAGTTTTTACAGTTCTATACTTTACATTTTAATCTGTGATCCATTTTGAGTTGTTTTATATAATGTGTGATAAGTTTGAGGTTCCTGTTTTCCTATGGATGTTCAATTGTTTCAACACCATTTGTTAAGAAGGCTATCTTTCCTCCACTGGATTGCTTTTGAACCACTGCCCAAAGTCAGTTAGACATAGGAGACATTTCTCATATTTGTGCATGTCTATTTCTAGCATCTCTGTTTCGCTTTATTGATCTATGTGTCTATTGCTCTGCCAATTCCACACATTCTTGATTACTATAGCTACATAATAAGTTTTGAAGTCGAGTAGACAGACTTCTCCCAATTTGTTCTTTTTAAAAAATGTTTTAGATAGCCTAATTTGTTTGCCTTTTCATACTCTTGTTTATATCATGAAAAATTCTTGCTGGGATTTTGATAAGAATTAAATTAAAAGACCACATGTAGCCAAAGCAATGCTGAGCAAAAAAAATAAAGCTGGAGGCATAATGCTACCCGAGTTTAAGCTATACTACAAAGCTATAATAACCAAAACAGTATGGTACTGGCATAAAAACAGACACACTGATCAATGGAATAGAATAGATAATCCAGAAATCAACCCACATACTTACTGCCATTTGATCTTTGACAAAGGCAAGCCTATCCACTGGGGAAGGGACTGCCTCTTCAGCAAATGGTGCTGGGATAACTGGATATCCATATGCAGGAGAATGAAACTAGACCCATACCTATCACCATATACTAAAATCAACTCAAAATTAAAGAA
>NW_007728877.1:321125-324635 GCF_000696425.1 Galeopterus variegatus | reverse complement strand
AAGACAAAAAGGAAAAAAAAAAAAAAAAAACTACACTGAGATACCATCTCACCCCTGTGAGGATGGCTATAATTGAAACGACTTTGAACGATAAATGCTGGCGAGGTTGCTGGCGAGGTTGCGGAGAAAAAGGAACTGTCATACATTGTTGGTGGGACTGCAAAATGGTGCAGCTAAAATGGTATGGAGGTTCCTCAAACAATTGCAGATAGATCTGCCATATGACCCAGCTATCCCACTGCTGGGAATATATCCAAAGGAATGGAAATCATCAAGTCGAAGGTATACCTGTTCCCCAATGTTCATTGCAGCACTCTTTACAATAGCCAAGAGTTGGAACCAGCCCAAATGTCCATCATCGGATGAGTGGATACAGAAAATGTGGTACATCTACACAATGGAATACTACTCAGCTATAAAAACGAATGAAATACTGCCATTTGCAACAACATGGATGGACCTTGAGAGAATTATATTATGTGAAACCAGTCAGGCACAGAAAGAGAAATACCACATGTTCTCACTTATTGGTGGGAGCTAAAAATTAATAAATAAATTCACACACACACACACACACACACACACACACAAAGAAAAACAAACGGGGGGCAGGGGGAAGAAGATATAACAACTACAATTACTTGAAGTTGATACAGCAAGCAAACAGAAAGGACATTGTTGGGTGAGAGGGAGGAGAGTGGGGGGGGAGGTTTTGGTAAGGGGCTGTAATAATCAACCACAATGTATATCAACAAAATAAAATTTAAAAAAAATAATAAAAAATATATAAAAATAAAAGAATTAAATTAAACAGGTACATTAATTGGGAAAGAAATGAGACCCTTACTGTTCCGGCTTTCCATCTGTGAACATGGTATGTCTATCAATTTATTCAGATCTTTGATTCCTTTCATTAGTATTGTTTAGTTTTCAGCATACAAATCCTGTACATGTTTTTTTAGATTGATACCTAAGTGGAGTCTGTTTTGAAAAATTTTAAATAGTATTGTATTTTTAATTTTGATGTCCATGTGTTAATTCCCAGTATATAGAAATACAGTTGATTTTTATATATTTATCTTATACCCTTCAACCTTCCTGAACTCATTTATTAGTTTTAGGAGATTTTTTTTTGGTAGAATTTTTATGATTTTCTACATATGCCTCCATTATGTCATCTGTTAATAGGCAGAGTTTTATTTCTTCCTTTGTGATATACCCACTTTTATTTTCTGTTTTTGCCTTATTTCAGTGGCTAAAACATAGCTAATGCTGAATTCATAGCTAATGTTGAATAAGCATAATAGGTGCAGATATACTTGCCTTGCTCCTTATCCTAGGGGGAAACACTTTAGTCTTTCAATATTAAGTATAAAGTTAGCAGTAGGCTTTTTGAAGATACTGTATTTCAAATTGTGTATGTCCACCTCTATTCCTATTTTTCTAAAAGATTTTTTTCATAAATAAATGTTGAGTTTATCAAATACTTTTTCTACACCTATTGGTATGTGATTTTTCTTCTTAAAACTGTTCATAAGGTGGATTACACAGATTTCCAAATATTGAAGCAGCTTTGAATCTCAGGAATAAATCCACTCAGTCATGTTGTAGAATTCCTTATATATGGTTGTCCCTTGGTATCCATAGGGGATTGGCTCCAGAACCTTCTGCAAATACCAAAATCTATAGATGCTCAAGTTCCTGATATAAAATGGTATAGTATTTGCATATAATCTATGCACATCTTTTCATATAATTTAAATCATCTCTAATTACTTATAATACCTAATACAATATAAATGTTATGTAAATAGTTGTTATACTGTATTGTTTAGGGAATAATTACAAGAAAAAAAGGTCTGCACATGATCTTTAGTACAGACAATTTTTTTCTGAATAGTTTTGATCTGTGGTTGGTTGAATCTATGATGCAGAACCCACGGATATGGAGGACTTACTGTATATTGCAGACATCTGTTAACTAAAAAAAACTGTTGAGGTTTTTTTCATCTTATATGCATAAGGGATATTAATGTCTAGCTTTCTTTCTTCCTTACCTCCTTCTCTTTTTTATTTCTTTCATACTGCTTCTGTAAAGTTTTGGTATCAGGATAATACCAGTTTTATAAAATGAATCGAGAAGTGATCCTCTTTTATTTTCTGTAAAAGGATGTTATAGACTGAATTGTGTCCCCCCTACCCCCAAATTTGTATGTTAAAGTCCTAAACCCTAATACATCAGAATATGACTATAGGGAGGCCGGCCCCGTGGCTCAACTCAGGAGAGTGCGGCACTGGTAGCACTGAGGCCGCAGGTTCGGATCCTATATAGGGATGGCCAGTGTGCTCGCTGGCTGAGCGTGGTGCAGACAACACCGTGCCGAGGGTCGCAATCCCCTTACTGGTCAGAAAAAAAAAAAAAAAAGGGAATGTGACTACAGGGAGATAGAGCTTTTAAAGAGGTAACTAAGGTTAAATGAGGTTATTTGGGTGGACTTTAATTCAATATAACTGGTGTCCTTATAAGAAGAGAAAATTTGGATACACAGAGAGACATCAGGAATGAACACATACAGAGAAGAGACCAGGTGAAGAGACAGTGAGAAGACAGCTGTCTGGGAGATGAGAAAGGCCTCAGAAGATAAAGATCTTTCCAACATCTTTATTTTTTAACATTTAGCCTCCAGAATGTGAAAAAATTTTTCTGTTATTTAAGCCGTCCAGTCTGTAATGTTTTGTTATGGTAGCCCTAGCAAACTAATACAGAGAATGTATATAATGGGTTTTAATTTCCCTTGAAACTTCCTCTTTGACCTGTGAATTATTTAGAAATGTGTCATTTATTTTTCAAGTGTTTATAGATTTTCCCGTTATCATTCTGATATTGAATTCTAGCTGTGGTTGAGGAACACACTCTGCATAATTTTAATTCTTTTATATTAGTTGAGATTTAATTCTTTTATATTAGCCCAGGATATGTGTTCCTTAAACATTTGTAGAATTCTCCAGTGAAACCATCTGGGTCTGAAAATTTCTTATTATGTGAGTTTTTAAGTTATGAATTTAATTTCCTCAATAGTTGCACAGCTGTTTAAATTACCTGTTTCATGTCATATGAGCTATAGTAGTTCATGCTTTTTGAGAAGGTGTTTAATTTCATACCAGTTGTCAAATTTATATGTGTAGAGCTGTTTGTAATATTCCTCTATCATTCTTTTGATGTCAACAGGCTATGTAGTTGTATCCCCTGTTTCATTTCTGACATTAGCAATTTGTGAATTTCTTTCTTTCTTTTTTTTTGTTTTTGTACAAAGGTGAGTCTCGCTGGAGGTTTGAATAATTGTATTGATATTTTCAGACAACCACCTCTTTATTTTATTGATTTTTGTTGTTTTTCTGTGTTTAATTTTATTGATTTGGGGTTCGTGTTTATTTTTTATTATTATTATTATTATTATTATTATTATTATTATTATTATTATTATTATTATTATTATTGCCTCCTGCTTG
>NW_007728877.1:318574-320395 GCF_000696425.1 Galeopterus variegatus | reverse complement strand
TTATTATTATTATTATTATTATTATTATTATTATTATTATTATTATTATTATTATTTTTGCCTCCTGCTTGCTTTAAGCTTATTTAGCTCTTACTTTTCTAGTTTATTGAAGGGGAGGGGATTGAAGATTATTGATTTGAGAGCTTTCCTCTCTTTTCATGTATGTATTTAATGCTATTAATTTCTCTCTTAGCACTGCCTTACCTGTGTCTCACAAATTTTAAAATGTTGTATTTTCATTTTTATTCAATTCAATGTATTTTTTTTTGTATTTTCCTGGAGACTTCATCTTTGACCATGAATTATTTAGAAATATGTTGTTTATTTTTCAAGTGTTTATAGATTTTCCTGTTATCTTTCTATTATTGAACTCTAGTTGTGGTTGAAGAGCACATTCTGCCTGATTTTAGTTCTTTTCTATTAGCTGAGATTTGTTTTATGGTCCAGGATATACTCTATTATAGTTTATGGCACTTTTTAAAAAATGTGTATTCTGCTATTGTTGAATGGAGTGTTCCATAAATGTCAATTAAATCCTGTTGGTTGATAATGTTGTTGAGTTCTTCTCTATCCTTGCTGATTTTATGTTTAGTTATTCTATCAATTATTGAGAGAAGGGTATTGAAATCTCCAACTATAATTGTGGATTTTTCTACTTCTTTTTATGTTTTTCCCTCACATATTTTGCAGTTGTATTTTTTGGTTCATACACATTTAGGGTTACCTTCTTGGTGGATTAATTCTTTTATCATTATATAATGTTCCTCTATGTCTCTGATTATTTTTGTCATGAAGTCTATATTATCTGATATTAATATAGCCATTCCTACTTTCCTTTGGTTATTATTTTCATGCCTATATTGTTACATTTGAAATGAGCTGCCTGGAGACAGCATATAGTTGAGTAATTTTTTAATCAATTCTGCCAATCTTTGTATTCTAATTAGTGTATTTAGACCATTTACATTTAATGTAGTTATTGATGTTAGGGCTTGAGTCTGCCATATTATTATTTTTTCCCCATCAGTTCTCTGTTTTTTATTTCTATGTTTTCTTTTTCCTGCCTTCTTGTGGATTACTTGAGTGTATTTTGGAATTCCACTTTGATTTACCCATATTGCATATTAGTGAACCTCTTTGTGTAGCTTTATTAGTGGTGTCTCCAGGTATTACATTATACATACATAATTTATCACAGTCCACTAGTGTCATCATATTATTTGTTCAAGTGTAATATAGAAATATTACCTCCTTTTACATTCCTTTACACTCCCCATGAATAATATAATTGTCTTAAATATTCATTCTAAATACATTTAGAACCACATCAGACCGTGTTATAATTTTTGCTTCAACCATCAAATACAATTTAGAAAACTCAAGAAGGAAAAAAAGCATTGTATTTACCCAAATTTTTGCTTCTCACATTTTTTTATTTCTTCTTAATGCTCTAAGGTTCCTTCTTTTATCATTTATGTCTGTAGGTGAGAGAGTCTGGGTAATGCAGTTTGTGGGAATCAGCCCTCCACAATACAAATCATAGCACAGAAGAGTGGGAAAGAATTTGAGAGCAAATAACCAGCACATTATGCCCATACGTCCCCCTCTGTGAGAATATTGGAAGAATATACCAAGGAACCATTAGACAATGATATGATATGTCATTAATTCTATGCGTCTTTGTAATATGTTTGTTTCCTGAATTTCCTGAATTGGCCATGTTTTAATTTCAAAATGAAAGGAAAATTATATACCTATAGTTTTTTTAACTTTTCTGGTGACCAAAAAGGAAGAAAAAAAATGTGTATATATACAGAATGA
>NW_007728877.1:315728-318205 GCF_000696425.1 Galeopterus variegatus | reverse complement strand
TTTTTTTAACTTTTCTGGTGACCAAAAAGGAAGAAAAAAAATGTGTATATATACAGAATGAAAGAGAGAGAAAGAGAAGGATCTAGTGGAGCAGCCTAAGCAGAAACCACTTTTAAGAAGCAAAAAATAAAAAATAAGAGGTGACATTGTTTATCCCTGTAAGGAGGGAGAGGAAAGTTTGACTACCAGTAGGTGTTTCAAAGCTTCAAATGCTGAGAAGTGTCAAGGTCACTGGGAACTTTCAGGGGAGCAGTTATTGCCGGTTGAGAAGTATATTCACAATAGTGGGAAAGAGGTGAGGTAATAGGAAGGTCAAATCAGAACTGAGGTATCACAGGCCAGTGGTCAAGGGAAGAATTTTTATTTTTATTTTTTTTAACATAGATACAGTCTTAAAATATTTATGTATGGAGCTGAAAGAACAAGTAACAATGAGAATGAAAATATACAAGAAAGAAAGAAAAGAAAATTGATAGAAAAGGTTTAGGACACAGGTGAAAGAAACAGTCTTGCCTGTTGTGAACTGCTTGATATACAGAAGGTCCATCTGCAAGAAAATAATGCAAGGTCAAAATGTTTTGAGTTGGTGTTCTGCCAATATCACTATTTAGTTTCTTTGGTCATGTCTGATTCAGAGTTATATTTCTCCATTAGCATATCACTTCTATTAGTGAACCTGTGAATTGAATGTATTTAAAACTAGTTGCTGTTTCTGAGCCTCCAGGTGGCAGTGGCTTTATTGCAGTGGCTTTTATGACACCAGCAGTCTTGGAATCCTATNACATCATCTCAAATAGTAGCAGTGCATACTAGCGTTTCATAAATAGTTAGTAAATACAAACTAAAATGGACTTAAATGAATTAACTTAGATATGTTTTAATTAGGAAATCAGAAAAAAAGAGTTGTTTGTTGTAGTTCACCCTGTGGCAGGGATGAGTTAGTTTATATTTTTACAACTTCATTACTAAAGTGCTGCAACAGTGGAGAAACTCAGAATGTGACTTCAGTATTAAACATTCTCTGGTTTATAAAATTAAAAACATCCTGACAGTTAAGTTCCCATTGTGATCAGTAATTGCTTAGAAAAAAGTAAAAACACACCATATTACATTCACAATCATTTTATACTTTAAAAACAAAAGAAAAATTACAGCATGGATGTTATAAATACAAGTTTTGTCTTTATTTAAAGGGAATCAATTATTATTAGTATTCACAATAGTGCTACACTAGTGGACTGAAAGAGTGATGTATTAATCTCAATTTTACACCATGGCTGGATTACTTGTCTGTAATCTTTTGTCATCTAAGAAAAAATGTAAGCAATATTATTTTGGTTTCTTTGTATCACTATAATTTGTTTTGATGGAGTACAACACAACTTCCACGGAGACTGGTAAGGTTGGAAACACGAGATACTACAATTGAGATCTCTCAGTTAAGAGGATCATAAAATGAATGTCAGGGTCTTCAGATCCCTGGATACTAGTTCATGGTATTCAGATGTATAACAGACTCTTGTTCATCCAGAGTTATTTTATTACAAAGAGTCTTGGTGAGTTTTGATGTCACATAGAGGAGTTAAAACCATGCCTCTTTGTTTTATCTGCTTTATAACACTGGGGATGTTAAATAAGTCTTGAGTCTGTTTCCTTTACTGTAACAAGGAAAGAATACTCAATAGAGTTGTTGAGATACTTAAATAAAATGATATAAGTAAGGCACTTTTCACAGTTCCTGGTAAGTGTTCAATACCTTTTTTCTTTCATGTATTAATTAGTAACGTGAAATATGCCTTATGTTAGAGTTGAGAAGCAGTATGTCTCCTAATAGAGAAACCAATCATACAGGTTGACTATTCTCCATTTATAGGGTCACCTTGAAAATAAATTAGCAATCACTTATGTCTTGGACAACCTAGGATGAAAAAATAGAAAGCTTTTCTTCAACTGGGCTTTCTGTATGGCAACCTGACATGACATCCTTCACCACATTAGGAATATTTATATAAAAGTGTTAAGAATGTATCTTTCAATCAATTCACTTGCAGCATAGGCTAATTATAGAGTATTCTCAACCTTTTTTATCATAATTCCATGCACACCACCAACCTTCTGCTAACATTGACTTTCAGCTTCTGTTCATTCATTCATTCATTCATTTACTCATGAAATTTAAAAAAAAAACTTACTAAATGAATATTTCCAGGAACTGTGAAAGTAAGATGGACTGTTTCTGCCCTAAACACATTTAAAGAAGAGTATGAGAAAGCAGATAATTAAACAAGCAATAATATGGTATTGAAAATTCCCATCATTACAGTTTCCTAAGGATTCTCTGGAGGACCTGCAGATGAACAAGATATTTTACTGGCATAAAAGTATCTCATAAAATCAGAGTGTGGGGGCCGGCCCGGTGGCGCATTGCTACAGTGCGCCGCTTGGGAGCGCAGCGGCACTCCCGCCGAGGGGTCGGA
>NW_007728877.1:303845-315158 GCF_000696425.1 Galeopterus variegatus | reverse complement strand
ATCCTGTTGCCGGTCCCGGTCCGGTACGGGCGTGACACTGAGGGTTGTGATCCATTGCCAGACATGAAAAAAGACAAAAAAAAAAAAAAAAATATCAGAGTGTGGTATTATACCAGCTCTAGTTATTTATATTGCAATACATGGACTTTTAATAAGAGCTTTATTGAGATATTATCAGAGTGTGGTATTGTACCAGCTCTAGTTATTTATATTGCAATACATGGACTTTTAATAAGAGCTTTATTGAGATATCATTTACATATAAAATTCACCCATTTAAAGTGTACTATTGTATGGTTTTTAATATATTCACAAAGCTGTGCGACCATCATCTCTAATTTTAAATATGTTATCACTCCAAAAAGAAACCTCATATCCATTAGCAATTGTGCTATATTCCCTCCCATATCCAGTACCTGTGACTACTAATCTATTTTGTGTCTTTATGTATTTGTTTATTCTGCACATCTAATATGAAAGGAATCGTGCAACATATAGCCTTTTGTGCCTGGTTTATTTCACTGAGCATAATGCTTTTAAGGCAATATTTTATCCTTTTGATTACTAAATGATATTCTATTGTGTGTGTGTGTGTGTGTGTGTGTGTATACACATATATATACACACACCACATTTTGTTTATTCATTCATCACTTGGAACATTTGGGTTGTTTCCACTTTGGGGTATTATGAATACTTGTGTTGTAAACATTCACGTACAAGTTTCTGTGTGGACATAATTTTACATTTCCCTTGGGTATATACCTAGGAGGAAAATTGCTGGGTCTTACGGTAGCTATATATTTAACGTTTTGAGGAGCTGTTTTCCTAAGTGGTTGTATCATTTTAGAATCCCACCAGCAATGTATGAGGGTTCCGCCTTCTCCACATCCTTGCCAGTACCTTTATTTTCTGGTTTTTGTTTGTTTTTTAGCTATACCAGTGAGGATAAAGTGATATTCCATTTTAGTTTTGATTTCCCAAATGACTAATGGTGTTTAGAATAATTTAATGTGCTTATTAAACATTTGTAAATCTTTGGAGAAATTTCTATTTAAATCCTTTGGCCATTTCTAAATTGGGTTATTTGCCTTTTTATTGACTTGTAGGAGCTCCTCGTATATTCTAGATACAAGTCCCTCATCATGTTACCAGAGGAGATGGTCTGGGGAGGTTGGGTCACTGACATTTTGACCCTGTTGCCTCCCATGTTCTTGATTTCACTGCAGGAAATAATTCAAGGGCAGAATCAGAGTAGAAAGCAGAAGCAAGTTTAATAAAAAAGTAGGTAATACACATTTCACAGGCAAAGTACGGGCTGACTTGAGAGTGAGTAGCAGCCACTTCTATCCTGGCTTCCACCTTTTATATAGTTGGCTATCTACACATATTCACACCATCTACACATATTTAACTAGGGGTAGTTACCCATTATGTAACTATTATGTAACTCTAGCTTTGTACGTGCTGTTTGTTCCTTTTGGAGTATATACACAGCGTATACTTAAAATATACTCTTCAGTCTCTAGCACCTTCAGTGGAAGTTCATTCAAGGACAAACTGAGCATGCTCGACCACTGAAATTGATCAGATTTGCTTCCTGCAGTCTCAATCTCCCTTTCTATTGGTGCTGAATATAGGTGCAACAAGCAACAGTAACTCAGTTCCCATAGGAAAGGACTATGACCTTGGGGAGTGGTTTGAGACTCAAGTGAGTGCCTGAGACCCAGCCTCAGGAAAACTGAGTGCCTCCTATGTCAATTTTCAAGTATTTTCCCCATTTCTGATGGTTATCTTTTTATTTTTCTTAATGGTATCCTATAAAGCACAATGTTTTTAATTTTGATCAGGTTCAATTTATCTTTTTTTCCTTTTGTACCTGGTGCTTTTGTTGTCATATGTAAGAAGTTCTTGACTAACATAAAATCATGAAGATTTTCTTCTGAGGATGTTTTAGTTTAATTCTTATGTTTAGATCTATGATCCATTTGAGTACATTTTCTTTGAGTAGTGTAAGGTAGGATGTCAACTTTATTCTTTTGCATGTGGATACCCACGTGTCCCAGCACCATTTGTTGAGCAAAATTTCCTCTCCGCCATTGAATTCGTCCTGGCACTGGTCTCCCCTTGTGGGAAGGTGGGGGTTGCCACAGGCCTCAATCCTACCCCTCCTCCTTCCTCCTTCTTCTATCCTATTTCCTTCCCCTTCTCCTCTCTCTCTCCCTCCCAACTGCTTACAACAACATTGTAGAATGTAAAATATATTTATTAATAAATTTTTTTAAAGAATTCTTTCTTTCTAAACTTGAGTGCCTTCTATTTTTTTTCACACCTAATTCCCCCATATAAAACTGGAAGTATAATGTTAAATGGATATGTAGACATCCTTGTCTTTTTCTTGACCACAGAGGGAAACATTGTTATTCACCATTATGTATAGTGTTAGCTGTGGAGTATTTTCCGGAAGTCTTTACCAAATTGAGGAAGTTCTCTTCTATTCCTCTTGTGTTCAGTGTTGTTCACCGATTAAAGTGAGTCTTGTCAAATAATGACAAGCCCTGAGTATGGGATTTTTCCAAGGAGTTTCTGGGCAGACCAAATAGTGACAATTCTCTACTGTGGAGTATTTTCTGGAAGTCTTTACCAAATTGAGGAAGTTCTCTTCTATTCCTCTTGTGTTCAGTGTTGTTCACCGATTAAAGTGAGTCTTGTCAAATAATGATAAGCCCTGAGTATGGGATTTTTCCAAGGAGTTTCTGGGCAGACCAAATAGTGACAATTCTCTGGGTGTGGAGCTACTTGAAGAGCTCCAAACCCATTCTGCTGCTCCCAATGCTTGCTGATAACTGGTTCTCACAGTTACTGTCATTATAAGGCTGTTGGTTTTCCCAGTTTATAAGGAGTTAGAGGTAGGAGAATCAGAACAGAGCAAGTTAAAATTACATATAGCTTACTATTCTTTGAAAATTCAGCTGTTTTCCTTGAATGGATACTCTTCAGATTGTTACAAGACTTTTGTTAATTTCCAGAGTTCTGTGAAAGTTGATTTTTGGCAAATTTTGCTTTAATGAGCAGCATATTTTCAAAGGTTCTTACTCGATCATTCTGCAACTACTTCTCCACAAAAATAAGTTTTAAAAATAAATCATGCTTTTTTGTACAATATTGCCTTAATGTAGATAAGCACATAAAAATAGGAGTGGTTATATTATTGGCAAGATCTTTGCATACATATATATAGTCTTCCTTGGATTTTTCTTGGGAAAGTACAATATTGACACTTACGTGAAATAGTTTGCCTTTCATCTGCATCTGTACCTCTAGAGTGTGGTTATCTCTTTCAAAGCTCACACTCTATTTCCAGACTGATAGGGGAATCAATAATACCATTTTTTCATACAACAAGCAGAGATTCATCTTCTAACTTACATTGTTACTATAATTTCAAATGTAGTGTAAAAGTGAACCATAGACTTTTATTATAATATTATTTGTGCCAATACAGCCATCTTATCATAAAAAAATGTATTACAGAAATGAAATTATGCACCATATGATCCACCACTTTGAAAGCACCAGGCCAAAGATAAATAGAAGTAAAAAAATCAATGAACTTTTATTTTACTTGCACCTTCTTCACCCAAGATATGATTATAAACTTGGAAAGGGTAAATAGTAATAACAAAGCCCAGACCTTATGAGAAAACCAATAGTATTCACAGTCAGCAGCACACCCCTGGGTCCCAAAAGAATGTACTTGTGTTATCAAAGAACCCATGTTATTTATTGGTGAGAAAATGTAGACCAGGTTGTAAATAGTAATAACAAAGCCCAGACCTTATGAGAAAACCAATAGTATTCACAGTCAGCAGCACACCCCTGGGTCCCAAACGAATGTACTTGTGTTATCAAAGAACCCATGTTATTTATTGGTGAGAAAATGTAGACCAGGTTGAAGAAATGCCAAAAAACTGAAGTTGAGAAATTAGTTTCATTTTTCAAAAGGAGAAGAAACTAAGGCTCAGTGAGAGTGAAACTAAACCTCAGAAAGGTATTCTAGATTGGTTTATTTAGGAGATTACTAGTGAAAATGTGTAAAAGGAAAATGTGTTTCCTGAAATAAAATATGGACTCACTAAACATCAATTCTGTCATATTATGCAAAATTTCCATTATAAGTTTACTCTGCCATTTAAAGCACATGTTGATTTTTGCAAAACATAAAAATATCTCATGGTATCTTTGTGGATGAAACAGTTGCAAAACCATAACCAAAGAAAATTAATTAATAGTTTTCATGTCATCCTTGATATTCCAATGGGCTGCTGTTGAATTCAGTCATTTTTGTCTTCTGTTTGCTGAAGGCATACTGAAAAATGCACATTTTGCAATATTGTGAGGACAATATATCAAATGGCAGGAAAAAAGATTGAAGGTTACTGTAATCATCAACAAAAGCCAGGAAGATGAAATTTAAGAGGACAGTGGAAACCCTCTACATTTAGATCCCAATGTTTGATCATATAAAACCAGAAGATGGTCTCTCTCCTTTTGGATTAATGTTAGGAAAAACAGTTTTAGAGGAGCACATATAATGAAGCACTGCGTAGACTGGACTAGCAGATTTTATGGTTTCCAAGTTCCTTTCCAATGCTAAATCTTGGGGATTATATGTATGAACTTTTTATTTGAGGAAAAGTTGACGTATTTTAATAACTGATAGAAATCAAGTGTAAAATGTATTGAATTCTAATATCCCCAAAGTGACGCATTTATTTTTACCTATTTCATTTTCTGGAATAATTCTTCCTTTACCCTGGTAATTGATATCGGTAAGACTTGATATTAAATGGGCATATCACCCTTGAAACAATTAGTATGCTTGTAGAGACAGATTTCAAATTACATCTTCAATGCTGGCATGCAAAATCTATGCTAAAAATAAAATACCAGAAAAAAATTTAATGTTGTTTTACAGAAATAACTTTTAAGTATTCAAATTGAGCCCTCACTATCTTAAATTGTAGCTATGTGATTTCACCTAATGAAAGAAACTAAATGAATTCATGCTAATGCATTATTGGTGTGTGCAGAACAAGAAGAACAAATCACACAAATTTTCCCACTTAATTATTGTGATAGAAATTCATTGTCATATTATTGACCTATTTGGTCATGCCCAAGTTAATCATGTCTGAACCTTTCCCAGTGGGAAATAAGCTTGTTCACTTCCTGTCTTGCAAGAATATCAACTAAAACTCAGTCACATATGCCTATAGCCCGATCGCTGCAGCCCACCGTAACCATCATCTCCAACAGCAAAGCTGCAGTCTGCTGTGAGCCCAGGAGACTTGGTGTCAGAAACTCATCACTTCCTGCATCCTTCCCCCCCCCCACTCTGCTCAATCATTTGCCACATTAAATTAAACCTGTTTGCCAAAGCCCTCTTTGCTTTCTCTTTGCAAGGAGCTGCTTTGAAATACTGAAACAGAGTTTACGTGCAGTAACAGACTAGTAAGCCAGCAACTTTAGTCGCTTATTAAAGTCAAGCATGTGTCTTTGTTTCATGTTGCTAATGATGTGGAACCATACAGGCCCAAGTATATTTCGCCTGGACGGTGTGGGAGCTAATGCTGAGAGCTCATTACTTGGCTCCCCATTGGAATCCTGCAGGCTTCCGCTCATTGAGGAGACTGTGGGGGCTTTGACAGAATTATTATACTGAATATTTTTAGACTCATTAACTATATCACCAAAGCAAAACATCTCTTCCTCAGATGCAAATGGCTGCAGCTACTGTGGCTTTGCTTTAGTTATTGCAGAAAAAAGGATGAAGCTTGAAAACAACTTAAAAAAAAAAAAAGACTTTTCATGCCTGAATGTTTGATTTTGCAACTGTCTGTAGCTGTTTTGCCACATTTGAACCACTTGTATACGAGTGCTATTTACAAAGATGAACACATTCATTTCTCCATATTAAGCAATAATCAAAATCTTTTTTAATTTTCCATGTGTTCTATATAATGCATTTTTGGATGAGGCTTTGGTGATTATGCTTTGAACTGAGGGTTATGATATTCATTCCTAAGATTATAGAGTAACTTTTGGTGCCTGACCTAAATCTAAACTGAGAATGACTATGTAGTTAAAATAATAATTTGGGGGAATAGCTGTTCTTTAATTCAGGAATTGTAACTTATGCTGTTTGGCATGAAAGATGACACACTGTCTTAGATCATTGCAATACCTTAACACAGCAGTCTGATTTAAGGTTGAAGAACAGAAAAGGAATTTTAACCTACCTCCAAATTATCTTGCTTTCATGGATTTCAGTTCAACTTTAATATTACTTTATTGAGGCTTTTGGTGATTTAATTTAGGCTTAAGAAGTCCTTAAAGAAAAAAAANAACTTTTATTTTACTTGCACCTTCTTCACCCAAGATATGATTATAAACTTGGAAAGGGTAAAGTAAATAGTAATAACAAAGCCCAGACCTTATGAGAAAACCAATAGTATTCACAGTCAGCAGCACACCCCTGGGTCCCAAACGAATGTACTTGTGTTATCAAAGAACCCATGTTATTTATTGGTGAGAAAATGTAGACCAGGTTGAAGAAATGCCAAAAAACTGAAGTTGAGAAATTAGTTTCATTTTTCAAAAGGAGAAGAAACTAAGGCTCAGTGAGAGTGAAACTAAACCTCAGAAAGGTATTCTAGATTGGTTTATTTAGGAGATTACTAGTGAAAATGTGTAAAAGGAAAATGTGTTTCCTGAAATAAAATATGGACTCACTAAACATCAATTCTGTCATATTATGCAAAATTTCCATTATAAGTTTACTCTGCCATTTAAAGCACATGTTGATTTTTGCAAAACATAAAAATATCTCATGGTATCTTTGTGGATGAAACAGTTGCAAAACCATAACCAAAGAAAATTAATTAATAGTTTTCATGTCATCCTTGATATTCCAATGGGCTGCTGTTGAATTCAGTCATTTTTGTCTTCTGTTTGCTGAAGGCATACTGAAAAATGCACATTTTGCAATATTGTGAGGACAATATATCAAATGGCAGGAAAAAAGATTGAAGGTTACTGTAATCATCAACAAAAGCCAGGAAGATGAAATTTAAGAGGACAGTGGAAACCCTCTACATTTAGATCCCAATGTTTGATCATATAAAACCAGAAGATGGTCTCTCTCCTTTTGGATTAATGTTAGGAAAAACAGTTTTAGAGGAGCACATATAATGAAGCACTGCGTAGACTGGACTAGCAGATTTTATGGTTTCCAAGTTCCTTTCCAATGCTAAATCTTGGGGATTATATGTATGAACTTTTTATTTGAGGAAAAGTTGACGTATTTTAATAACTGATAGAAATCAAGTGTAAAATGTATTGAATTCTAATATCCCCAAAGTGACGCATTTATTTTTACCTATTTCATTTTCTGGAATAATTCTTCCTTTACCCTGGTAATTGATATCGGTAAGACTTGATATTAAATGGGCATATCACCCTTGAAACAATTAGTATGCTTGTAGAGACAGATTTCAAATTACATCTTCAATGCTGGCATGCAAAATCTATGCTAAAAATAAAATACCAGAAAAAAATTTAATGTTGTTTTACAGAAATAACTTTTAAGTATTCAAATTGAGCCCTCACTATCTTAAATTGTAGCTATGTGATTTCACCTAATGAAAGAAACTAAATGAATTCATGCTAATGCATTATTGGTGTGTGCAGAACAAGAAGAACAAATCACACAAATTTTCCCACTTAATTATTGTGATAGAAATTCATTGTCATATTATTGACCTATTTGGTCATGCCCAAGTTAATCATGTCTGAACCTTTCCCAGTGGGAAATAAGCTTGTTCACTTCCTGTCTTGCAAGAATATCAACTAAAACTCAGTCACATATGCCTATAGCCCGATCGCTGCAGCCCACCGTAACCATCATCTCCAACAGCAAAGCTGCAGTCTGCTGTGAGCCCAGGAGACTTGGTGTCAGAAACTCATCACTTCCTGCATCCTTCCCCCCCCCCACTCTGCTCAATCATTTGCCACATTAAATTAAACCTGTTTGCCAAAGCCCTCTTTGCTTTCTCTTTGCAAGGAGCTGCTTTGAAATACTGAAACAGAGTTTACGTGCAGTAACAGACTAGTAAGCCAGCAACTTTAGTCGCTTATTAAAGTCAAGCATGTGTCTTTGTTTCATGTTGCTAATGATGTGGAACCATACAGGCCCAAGTATATTTCGCCTGGACGGTGTGGGAGCTAATGCTGAGAGCTCATTACTTGGCTCCCCATTGGAATCCTGCAGGCTTCCGCTCATTGAGGAGACTGTGGGGGCTTTGACAGAATTATTATACTGAATATTTTTAGACTCATTAACTATATCACCAAAGCAAAACATCTCTTCCTCAGATGCAAATGGCTGCAGCTACTGTGGCTTTGCTTTAGTTATTGCAGAAAAAAGGATGAAGCTTGAAAACAACTTAAAAAAAAAAAAAGACTTTTCATGCCTGAATGTTTGATTTTGCAACTGTCTGTAGCTGTTTTGCCACATTTGAACCACTTGTATACGAGTGCTATTTACAAAGATGAACACATTCATTTCTCCATATTAAGCAATAATCAAAATCTTTTTTAATTTTCCATGTGTTCTATATAATGCATTTTTGGATGAGGCTTTGGTGATTATGCTTTGAACTGAGGGTTATGATATTCATTCCTAAGATTATAGAGTAACTTTTGGTGCCTGACCTAAATCTAAACTGAGAATGACTATGTAGTTAAAATAATAATTTGGGGGAATAGCTGTTCTTTAATTCAGGAATTGTAACTTATGCTGTTTGGCATGAAAGATGACACACTGTCTTAGATCATTGCAATACCTTAACACAGCAGTCTGATTTAAGGTTGAAGAACAGAAAAGGAATTTTAACCTACCTCCAAATTATCTTGCTTTCATGGATTTCAGTTCAACTTTAATATTACTTTATTGAGGCTTTTGGTGATTTAATTTAGGCTTAAGAAGTCCTTAAAGAAAAAAAATGCATACCTTAAAATTAATTCTTTAGAGCAAAGGACAGAGAACTATATTTATGGTGCCTTTTGCCATGGAATTGAAGCTGGATCTGGAGAGAATTTTATATTTCCAAAAATAAATTAAGTTTTGGAACTTTGACTGAGATTCTTTAATTTCTCGTAGATTGCTGTTTATAAGTGTGCTGAAAATTTTCCACATCAGGCACCTAGGCTGTGGTGTGTTCTCTGTATATTTTTAAACATTAAGATTTGATCTGAAATAGTTTTTTATTTTAATGAAAAAAAATGTTGTTTGTGAACTAATATTCAGTGCTTTGGAAGAAATACCCTTTGATTTTGTTTGTGGTTCATTTCCCACACTACAGTGCTTTGACAATGGTGACAGTGACTTCATACATCAAGAATTTCTTCTGCTTTCCATGACCGCCAGGGAATATGAAGGGAATACTTTACATCTGAAACATGTTTTCCTCTGGGATTCCACCATTAGAATAACAGGTCTGATCAGTAGCCCATTATGAAATGGAACTTCCACAGTGGAAGAGAAAGGGGAGAAGAAAGAAAATACCTAAAAAGCAAATACATAATAATAAAACTGCAAAACTGAATTTTACAAACATATTAAATGTGTACTATACCCTTTAGAAGTGCATTTTCCTTTCATAAAAAAATCCCCAGACCCTATTTTCTTCTGATATCAAGAGCATACAAAACATTAGAATACTGTGAGGTAGAAGCTGTTTAACTTGGATGATTAGAAGACAGTAATAATGTAGCCAATATCATGGAATGAATTATTTTGTGAGAAAGTTCACTTCATGTGGAGTCCCCAAGAGATAACTCAAAATTCCTGTCAATCTAAGAAAGATCATGAAATAGAGTATACATCAATTCCCAAATATTTTTGTACTTCTCACAAATCCAAATTCAAAATATAAATCTTACTGCTAATGAATCTGAAGCACCATAGTATATTCAAAGGAGTATTGCAAATCTACTGGGTGGAAAGCACTCTTTTAGATAGTAGATACAATAGTAAGTAAAACAAACATTCTTGTCGTAGTGAAAGAGACAGATAGCAAACAAGATAAATACAATATATAGAATTTATTGATTGATTTATATATATATATATATTGATTGATTGATATCAAGAAATAAATCCAGAATGGGAATGAGAAAGGTGGGGAGGGTAAAATTCTAGATGGGGCAGGAAGAGAAGGATTAGCTGAAAGGGGTTCCTTTTAGTGAAAATATGAAGGAATTTAGAGAACTAGCCAAGTGGATATTTAGGAAAAGAGTATTATGGTACTACAGTATGCACAAAGTCACTAAGACAAGAAAATATGTCTTAGCAAGAATGAAAGAAGTAAAGGACCAGGAAGACAAGGAAGAGAGGTAATAAGGGGACATATTGTTTAGAGCCTTGCAAGCCACAGACTTTTCCTCAGAGTGAGATAGAGAATCATTGAGAGTTTTGAGCAGAGTAGTGACAAAATCTAAATTATACTTTAACCAGATCACACTGTCTGCTGGATTCAGAATGCAGTGAAGAGGGTAAAAGACAAAATCAGGGAGCTATTTTAATAATCCAGATAAAAGACTCTGTTAGCTTGGATCAAGATGGTGCCTGTAGCAGTAGTGAAAAGTGGTCAGATTCTGGGTATATTTTTTAAAGAGTCTATAGGATTTTCTGATGACTAGTTGAAGGAAATGTGAAAAATAGAAGAGTAAAGAATTATAACCAGGGTGGCTTGCCTGAGCAACCAGAATGAAGTTGCCTTTAACTGGCAAAAGGAAAGAGAAGAGGTAAGTTTAGGAGAACATATCATGAGCTCAGTTTTGAACATGTAATATTTGAGATGCATTTAAGACATTCAAATGGAGGTATCAGGCAGGCTGTTGATATACAAATCTGGAGTTCAGGGGAAATGTCTTTGCTGGAGTTACTAATTGGAGAGTATTTCACATATAAATAATGTTTATAATCATTATATTGAGTGGAATAATTTCAGGTTAGAGAAACCATTAGAGACCTTGATAAGAGCAGGTTTAGCAGAATTATATGGGTGAAAAAAATCTGATTAGAGTAGATTCAAGAGAAAATGAGAGGAGAACCTATAGAGACACTTCATGCAACATTTGGAAAAAGTAAAGAAACAGTAAGAGGTTAAAATGTAATCAACAGAGGATTTTTCCCCTAAAATATTTGTACAGTAATGCAAGTGATCCAGTAGAGAGGGGGATAGTGTT
>NW_007728877.1:301805-303598 GCF_000696425.1 Galeopterus variegatus | reverse complement strand
GTAGATTCAAGAGAAAATGAGAGGAGAACCTATAGAGACACTTCATGCAACATTTGGAAAAAGTAAAGAAACAGTAAGAGGTTAAAATGTAATCAACAGAGGATTTTTCCCCTAAAATATTTGTACAGTAATGCAAGTGATCCAGTAGAGAGGGGGATAGTGTTGTGGCAAGAGAGTTAGGGAAGAATTGCAGAATTGCTGAGACACTGTCCTCTGAGCAGGTGAGGGGATGAAATCTATTGTACAAGGGACTGACCTTTGCTAAGAACATCCACGTAACTAGAGAGTAGAGTATACTGATACAGACAAAGATGGATGCTGGAAGTTTGCAGAAGATGTATTCTGATTGCTCCTACATTTTTGGTGAATTGGAAAGCAAGTTCAGTTGTGAATAAATATGAAGGAAGAAGTCCTGTAGATTTGAGGAGAAAGAAGAAAGTATACAATTGTGGTCTAAGAGAGGAAAAGGCTTAACTAAGTAAATAATAGCCTATTTCCTTACCTCATGAAGGGCTTACTTAAGGTTGGTGACCATAAATTTAAAGTATCACTTACCATGTTAATGTATGTTTCTCCAGCCACAATTCATTGAAAAAAGTGGAGCATGAGAACAGGTGGACAGTTGTGTCAAAGAAAGAGGCCACCATTCAAATATATCTGCAGCAAAGTGATTATCATTACAGGTCAATTAAGGAAGACTTTGTAAAATAAAGCCACAAAGCAAATGATAGATATAGATGATAGATAAACAGTTTAGATAGATAGATAGATAGATAGATAGATAGATAGATAGATAGATAGATAGATGATAGATAGATAGATAGGTGACTGATAGATAGATAGATAATGAGATAGTTTTGTGGAAAATATTGGATTTGGGGATTAGATGACTTTGAGGATAAAGTTTAGGGACTGACTTTCAGAATCTCTAGATAGATAATGAGATAGTTTTGTGGAAAGTATTGGATTTGGGGATTAGATGACTTTGAGGATAAAGTTTAGGGACTGACTTTCAGAATCTCAGATACTGAAGTAGAGATGTAATTGAGTGATTGATTGGGACTGGTTTAAATGGATTCTGTCATCACCTTTTTCAGGCTTGGGGTTAGGAACAAAAAAGAGCTTGCTTGTCTTCTTCTTTTGAGGGCTTGGAGAATAGGAACTACTTTTCCTCCACTGGATTTAACTAAGTTAGGATTTAATGAACCTAGTACACAAAGTGAGAAAAGCACACTATGTTGAGAGTTTATGCAAGAGAATAATTAGAATGATTGACAATGAGAATTAAAATGATGGAATCAAAAGACTCACTGGGCTTGAAAGATTTTTTAGTTTGGATATCAGAGAGAATGAGCTTGCAAGGAAATAGGTAAAGCTAAGAGACTGGGAATATTTGAAATTAAGATAATGGATATTATTATTGGAATAACAAAGACATCAGTATAACCCAAGAAAGAAGGCTGAGTAAATTGGAGGACAAGATTAAGAGATCGAGAAACTAAGAATCCAAGAAATTAGGATAATTGTCTACATGGTTTCTGAAGTTCACCAGAAATTACAATGTAGTAATTTTTGAGAAAATGACAGTTAACCAAGAGCTAAAATCTTTAAGAAATTAGCATTTGTGACCTGAGAGAGCACAGATGGCTAAACAACAGAGGTAGTGAGTGATGTAATATAATGAAATTATTTTCAAATATTTATGATTTTACAAAGGGTGGAGAGAACAGAAGAGAAGAGACAGTGATGTACAAGTGGAATATCTGTTCTGCTCCATTTTCTGGTAAAAAAAA
>NW_007728877.1:299824-300860 GCF_000696425.1 Galeopterus variegatus | reverse complement strand
GCTCAAGGGAAGGGGATTCTACAAGGGTTTGACTCATTGGGAATCATCTTAGAATTCTGCCTACCACAAAGGTATAGAGAGTATTTGCTGAGATAATGCATCTATATCTAAAATGCTTGACTTATAAAATGCACTTGCTAAATGTACACTGTTATGACTGTTAATGCTTATATAATATCTAAGCACTACACAAATAGTGGTAGGTTTAAGGTTAAATGTAGAAAAAAGTATCATCAAATTAGAAATTGAAAACTGTCATCATTGCCATTCAACATGTATTAGACATTTATTTGTACAGTCCTCTCCAATGGATTGTGACCTTATAGGTAAATTAGTTTACATAACACATTGAAGCATTAGAATTTTTTGCTCTTTAATAGTCCCTCTTAATACTATTCTGAGGTGCAAAATCAAACCAAAGCAAATTCAATCTTAAATAGTTAAGAGAACTTAGCTTATTACAAAGGTTGAGCAATAATCAACAGTTTTATCCTAAAGGTGAGTTGGTCTAAACATACAACGTTAATACACTTAACCAGTTGAATCTCACAGATCCTTTTATATGACAACTGATAATCACATTGTAAATTAATCTCATGTTGAAAGAAAAATGTGCTTATTTATTTCTCCTTTTTCAACATAACTTTCTATTAAAGGAAAAAATTTAATCCTTCCATCTAAATTCAAGTGGAAGGCATCACAATCTATTGGAAAAAATAGCATTTTTACATTTGGTACTATGCTTCTGTTCCAGTTCCAGTTAATACAGATTTTCACTACTGGAGGGAGTTGCATAGTAAAAGATTATTACTTTCCTTTTGATAATACAAAATTAGGACTGTAGAAAAAGAAGCATCTAATTATTTCTGATAGTATAAGAATGAATAAGATTATTGATTTCTTTTCCATCAGGTTCTCTTATCAAAATTGCTAATACTTTAAATGACTTAATTTGCCTTCCTTAGATACCTGCTGTATTAGTCAGGATTCTCTAAAGAAACAGTAAAATAAATGTGTGTGTGTGTGTGTGTGTGTG
>NW_007728877.1:292724-299364 GCF_000696425.1 Galeopterus variegatus | reverse complement strand
TGTGTGTGTGTGTGTGTGTGTGTGCATAGAGAGAGAGAGAGATTTTGTTTTAAGAAATGGGCTCATGACACTATGGGGCTGGCAAATTCAAAATCTGCAGTTCAGGCTGGCAGGCTGGAGACCCAGGGAAGAGTTTGCTGTCTGCGGGCAGGATTCCCTCTTTCTCAAGGAGGTGGTGGGGAAGCATCAGTCTTTTTCTCTTATGGCCTTTGCCTGATTGTTTGAGGCCTATCCACATTATAGAGGGCAATCTGCTTTACACAAAACCTACTGATCTACCTGTTAATCCCATTAAAAAAAAAATACCTTCTCTGAAACACCTAAAGTAGTGTTTGACCAAATATCTGGGTACCACGGCCTAGCCAAGATGACAAAATTAAGTATCGCACCTGCCTTCCCTGTCCCCCTGCCTACACACACACAGAGTACAAATAGTACTCGAATTATTTGATCCATTGAAGAATTTTACAAAAATTCCTGGAATGAGAATTTAAGCTTAAAATTAGAGAAAAGTTTTGGATTATGCTTTTAAACCTTTGTAAATTAGAATGGGGGAAGGGTGAGGTCTGTAATTTTATTGCCATTTTATATTTCTGACATGCATATCGTTGGATATCCAATAATTTTATTTAATATTTGTATTAAGTCATCTCTAACAGTGTTCCTGCTCTTCACTCATTTCTTCTGTTGAAGTATTATTCTTTTTTCTTAATGATTTGTGTGATCCCTTTATAATACATTTTCTGCATTCTCATTTCAAATACTTTCTAGATTCAAGTTTTGTTTTTTTATACAGCATTTTAAATTTTGCATGCAGCCAAATGCATCCAGGTTTTCTTTATGATTTATTTCATTCTTTTATGCTTAGAAATACTTGACTATCCCATGATCAATTAAAAATCCATCTGGATTTTCTCCTGGTTCCTATGGTTTAACTGTTTGTATTTAACTCTTTAATTCATATTTACCAGTTTGAAATCATATTATACTTGCAGTTTTATACCCTACTTTATTCATATGACATTATATATTGAGCATTTTCCCCAAAAATGAAATATTATTTGGTGCATTATATAAGCTGAGGATATAATTTATAGTTTTCCAAATTTCTGGTTTTCTTGACATTGTTGATTTGTTCTGCTTACTTTAACTTACATTAAGTTTTTGCATACTGTTCCCAACTCAATGACCTTGATTAGGGTTACTTAATATCTCTGTGTTTACGTTTTTTTGTATATAACATAGGAATATTAATCATACCATTCTCAAGTTTGTTGAAAGGATTAAACTGGGAACTTTATATATATTTCAGTAAAGTTTTTTAACTTGATTACTATAAATCTTATAGGTTTTATTGTTCTGTATTTCTGATATTGTGCAGTTGTCATCCACCTTTCTTGTTCTTATAACTGGAAACTTTTTTTTTTTTTTTTTTTGACTGCTGGCCAGTTCAGGGATCTAAACCTTTGACTTTGGTGTTACCAACAACATGCTCTAACCAACTGAGCTAACTGGCTAGCCCTGGAGACATATTTTTCTATTATATCTTTACAAAAACCATTGCTGCTGTCAAGGAAAGTGCACTGTTTTTTTTGTTTATATATTTATCACATATCTGACAGTGTAGCTGAATTCTACTTTTAAATTTGACTTTGGACTTTACTTTCATGAGCTCTCTAGGTGTATATACATATCTAGAGATATAGAGATACATATACATATGTATACACCTAGTGTGTGTTTGTGTATGTGTGTGTGTGTGTGTATATATATATACACAATATATATACACACACGTGGTATCTATAAAATTATAACTTCAGAATGATACATAGAGGTCTTGACTCCAGGTTACAGTTTCTCTAATATACTTTCCTAAAGTGTCTTTCTTAAAGAACTGTGATGCTTATCTAATTCGTGGCAATTAATGTCATTGCTTTGATAATTTAATTGGCTTACCCCAAAAAATCAATGTAACATACCGTGTTTTTTCAGAATGCGGCAAAGCCAAAAGTACTTTTCCAGTTTGTGTGTTTTTGTTTTTCCCTTAAGAGAAATAGCAGTTTATACTCCTCAGAAGGAATATGGCCAGAAGCATTTATTAATTCAACTAATATGTTTAGCTTAGAAATAGAGGCAGCTTAGCAATTTGTATAAAGTTCCGCAACACACAACTGTTTATTTTGTATATATCCGTTCCTCACTTATGCCTCTATTTTAGTTTTCTTTCATAAATCTGTTGGCAAAATAATTTTCTATATTGCAATTTTATTTCCTATAGCATCTTTTTACAAAAAGACTAGAAAGAAAACTATATCAATTTAATATAAAGTTATATTTTTTAATTACTCTTTGAGGAATCACATTCAGGGCTGAACCACCACTCCATATACACTTAAATAACAATTGCTTTTGTGCAAAAAGTGAAATCCTTTAAAAGATAAAACATCAACTATATAGTTAAACCCTGATTTTTACTTGCAGAGTTGTTTTAATTAGGTGCCATAAGTTCCTCCTTCCACTGATAAGCAATCTCATCTATTTGAAATGCAGTACCACATGTAGGTTAATGAAATGCTATTCCCATAGTCTAGTGCGGCACCTATGAAAATAAATGCAGAGTCATTGCCGACGATCATCTGAAGTTGTTGGCATAATTTAGCTGCTGTTACCAAAGTGGCTAACATAAATATGGCTAACTAAATATTTTCCAGTAGGCCATTAAACAGAAATCTGTACCTATTTGTATGATACTATGATTTGGTCACCTGGGAAATACTGCCTGCTATTCTAACCACTAAATCAGTAGTCCATTCTCATTCTTATTTTACTCCCTTTCACACACATGGCAGACATGGATAATCATCACTGTGCTCTCTTTTGCTTTGTACAAACTAATCTTCCATAACCTTATAAACACAATGCTCCAAGTGGCCATAATTAATTAATTAAAATTGGCACTTGAGACACAACCTATTTACCTACTCACAAACTCATAAGTTCTATTGACCAGAGCAACGGACTCAGTGATTATTCTAGGTCAATTTTAGTCTTGGATGCTTTTCTGTTCAATGTTATATAAATGAACTGCTGTGTCAACTTCTATATTCCCTCTGAGTTTCATTACATAAAACTGCAGATGCATTATTACTAGAAACAAGATATCTTCATTTCAAAGGCAAAGTGGAATTTGACTTTGATGATTTAAATCCAAATATATACACTGTCCAGAGAAGGATCTCAGAAGAGTTAAAATTATTTTCCAGGAGAATATAAAATGAAAATTTGAAGGATGAATTTCTTATTTTTTAAAATTAGGGGTGCTTTGACTCTTGTCTCTGCATTATCCTGGCTTGATTTCTACATCTTCAGACAACTTTCTATCTTGGGAAATAGTTCAGTAAGATAATTGAAGAACTAAAATAAAATAATGGCAATAAGTTTAGAGAAATAGAATGGAATCCAACCATGTTCAAGAATTAGAAATTAAGAGATTTAATAACCAATTAGATAGGGAGGCATGAGGAAAGAGGAAAGATTCACAGGTAACTCTGAGGTTACTCTGGGTCATTCTAGGTAACAGAGTACATGATGCTGCCAGGGACCGAAAGAGGCTCATTGACAATGAATAGAGTTGAGAGATGAGAAACTGTGTTGTTCTATGTATAGAACTCCCTGGTGGAAGAAACAAGGACTCCACTCTACAGGGTGAAATTTCAATCCCTGCACCTGTTATTTAGCACTGTCCACTTTCTAGTTCCACTTCCTTTTTTTTTTTTTTTTTTTTTTTTTTTTTACCATTTTCTACTTTCTTTTGCTCTAGTCAGGCTATTTTGGTCCAAGACTCAAACAGACCTACTAATTTCTGTAAGCCAGCTTTCTTTACTCATGTTTTCCCCTTTTGCTAGAATGACCTTTGTTTTTCCCCCAACAGAAAACATTATTCTTCTTTCTTCAGAGGTCATACTAGAGTCCGCATCCTCTAGAAAGCCAGCCTGGACCATAGCAACTAGAGTGATATCCATCTATGTTATCCTCTCACCTTTTTTGTGTCACTCACTTGATATTTAACAAGTACTGCTTTACACTGCTGGCCATATTTTTATGTACACATGCCTAGCCTTTGCAGATTCTACTCTGTTTGAAATGCACAGGATCATGTCTCATACAGTGCTGGAAAGCCCATACCACTTAATATAGGTTTGTTTTTTTTTTTTCTTTCTTTTTTTTGAGTAATAGGTGGTCAGTAAATTTCTATTTAAGGATAGGAGATTGTGTCTCCTTGAAATACGGTGGGAAATTTTCTTGTCTCACTACTTCATATGTTTTCAAAGGGCTCAATTTTAACTACATAATGCTTCCTAATACCAAAAATAGAGAATGCTTAGTTCCATTATTGAAAAGGCTGGATCTTTCCATAGGCTGTAAGGAAGATTATTTCCTTTCCTCTTCCACTCTCTAGAGGCTGCCTGCATTCATTGGCTTATGGCCCCTTCCTCACAGTGCCATCAGCATAGTGTCATCACATCTCCTTCACTGACTCTGTATCCGTCTTCACAAAGCCTCCTCTGCCTCTGATGCTCTTGTCTTCCTCTTATAATGTGATGACATTTGGCTCACCCGATGCATCAGGATAATCTCCGCATCTCAACAGCTTTAACATAATTGCATTAACCAAGGTCCCTTTTGCCATATAAGGCAATATATTCACAGGTTCCAGGGATTAGCATGTTTACATTTTGGAGAAAGGGGACATTACTCTAATTTGCTTTCCCTTACTCAAATATAACAAATGTAGTCAATTTGCTACTATGGCGCTAATCAGTAAGGCTACACCTGGGAATAAAAGAAACAGATATTGAGTTCAGTATGCTCTGAATCTACTGGCAAAACTTGCATGTTAAAAAAGATATGCCATTCAATATGATACATGCTTTATTAGAGATAATAGAAGCACTCTTTGGGAGGATGGAAGAGGAAGCATTTTCTCTCTGCCTTAGGCAGGGAGATGCCTCAGGAAAGCCTTCTCCACAGAGCGGTAATCTTGTTGCAATACAAGACCATGTTGTACAGCGTTAACCTGTGGTGTTGGTTCAACAAGCATAATAGCTAATAAAATTTTACAATGTACTATTTGTTGTAATGGAAGTAAAAAGAACCCAGCTTTCTTAACACTCATTAAGGGACTTATATTTATTAATTAAGTCATTCAAATAATATTTGTCGAAGACTGTCCATGCACCTGGCCCTGAATGAGGTTCAGATAATACGAAGATGAATATCACACAGACCCTGCCCTTAAGGACCCAGTGATCTAGCAGAGAAAGACATACAACCAGCTACAGTCTACCTGAAGTAAGCTAGTCTCCATCTTTGCATGATAGGACACCACGTTCAAAGGACACCATCCTCAATTTTTTTCTGCTTCACACCCTTTAAAAAAAAAAAGTAACACTATCATAGTCCTTCTCATTTTTTTTAATGGTTCTTTCTTCCCTGTTCCTCGGAAGTTTCATTTTTTTGCAATGTCTATTTATCATTTCTCTTCCGTTTCTCTAAGGCTTCAAAATTCTCTCTTGTGACTTTTTTTTTTTTCTTGGCTTACTTTCGAAGCATCTTTTGAATATCTATGAGCCATAGTTTGTTTAGAAATGACCATTAATAGTTTTGTGTGTCAGCTTCCATTTTTCAAATTTAATCTTCTGTTTTTAAAATTTGACCTGAACCTTGTATTTAGGAAAATTTAGAAAGTTTATCTTATTTTCTAATGTATTTCAGAAACAGCAAAATCTTATTGATTTGATAATCCCACATATCATATAATGAGCAGAACAAGCTGTCAAAAGAACAAAGAGCAACTAGACCTTCACAAAGCTCATTTACTCAAAGTGAAAGGGAAAAATATCCAATTGTTTGATCTGACAAGTTGTTACTGTACTTATACTAAACATGACAGAAAATTTAATAAAATTGGTTCAACAATTACTCTTTCATTTATTCCAAGAACTATGACTAGGTGTCTACATGTTGAATTTACAGCATGTGTAGCCACTTCTGAGGTATAATTTGAGAAGGCTTGAAGTTTTCATTGTTTTTATACTATTTACCACAAACACAATACTGTTCAGTGTCTGAAATTCCTATTATTAGATTTACTTGCTTGGACAAAGGAATGTGCAGATGTCCTTTTTAAATGCCTGGAAATGCTGATATATGAAAGAGAAATTCATTTATTAGAACACCTGGTTCATGTAGAGCTATGTCTTAAGGTGGAAACTCAGTGAGAGAGGGCCAGACACAGAAAGCATTTTGTTGGGAGTAGAAATCAAAAGACTTCTCTATGCAGGCTTTGAAGAAGCAAATTAGGAAGCAGCCAGGGGACAGCATGAAGACACAGGACTTGATGCTGGTGTAATGGGAGACTTGGAAGAGGAGTGACAACTTTTAACCAAGAAAATAGAGTACCAATGTTAAAATGTGCTTATTTACAATTCTGAAAAAAGACAACTCTCTAGTTTACGTGAAGCCATTTCTTCCAATCATCATTATCTCATAAGTCTTATGACACCATGTTTTTTATCTTTCATGGCACAGATCACAATGTGTTAATTGTATACTTATTTGTCTGCTTACTTGTGAA
>NW_007728877.1:291220-292520 GCF_000696425.1 Galeopterus variegatus | reverse complement strand
AGATCACAATGTGTTAATTGTATACTTATTTGTCTGCTTACTTGTGAAGTCCAGTTTCCCCCATAGGTTGTGAACTCCATTAGACATGGTTGTCTTGGCCTCTTGTTCATCACTGAGTATCTGATGTCCTGAAAATTTGCAGGCACACAAGTGCCTAAATTAACTGTTTAATTTACCCAGCAAATATTTATTAAGTGTAATGGTTAAAAGAATGGAATATAAAGTCAGGTAGTCATGGATTTGATTTCAGGCTTTGCCACTAATAGCAAATTATTTAATTTTGCTAAGAATCATTCTTCTAATCTCTAAAATCATAATAATAGTACTCATTTATGTAGGAATAACTGAGATATTGCAAGTAAAGTAATTTGGCACAGTTCCTGGCACATAGCAAATGCTCACCAAATAACAGCAATGATAGTAAATACTGTATAATAATTATTATGATAAATATTATTTAATGCAGACAATTACTCAAAATATAATGGGTATCATATTGTGTTATTAACTTCCATTTTCCTATTTACTTATAAACTATTTGTGTTTTCTCTTGTGAAGAAATGTCTTTTGCCCATTTTATTATTGGGCTTTATGAATGTTTTTTTTTTCTTTTTCATTTTTATATTGGTATTACTCATCCATGTCTAGGATATATAGATATATTCTAAATGCTAATATTTTGTTGGTTATATATGTGGCAAATATCTTCTCCTAATTGTGGCTTACCTTTTTTATTTTTATGGCGTTTTTTGATGAGCAAAGTAGAATTTGAAAATCATTTTCTTTATGTATATAAAGATATTTTCCTATAATTTCTTTTAAACTTTAAAAAATATCCCCTCACATTTAAGTTTTTAATGCATATGGAATTTATTTTTACATATAATATGAGGATTGGATCGAATTGGTTTTTTTTAACATTCATAATCAATTGTCAAAATCATTGGTCTGTCCATTGCTCACTGATCTTTAATGCCAACTCTTGTATATTTCTCTCGGGTCAATATTCGTGTGGATTTCTGGGCTCTCTATTTTGTTCTATTGATTAATATGTCAATTCCTATACCAAAAACATACTTATTTAATTACTATTTTTGGAACAATCTCGATATATTTCAGGGCAAGTATCTCCAATTTGATTTCCTCCTTGGGTATCTTGACTAGTTTTTGCTATTTGCTATTAAATTTTAATTTCATAATCAGCTTTTTTTTCTTTTCTAAGTTCTCCAAAGTGCCCTGTTGATGCAACTGCCTTATAGCTGTAGGTTAATTTACAAAGAATTTACATTATTGTAACACC
>NW_007728877.1:288018-290045 GCF_000696425.1 Galeopterus variegatus | reverse complement strand
TTTATTATGTAAATCCTGGTGGAAGTTTGTGTAGTTTACTGGTCATTTCTAAGAACCAACTCTGTCTTTGTAGAATCTCTTTATTGTATATTTGGTTTTCACTTTATTAAATTTTTTCTCTACAGTTTTTTTTGGAGGGGGGGGTGGTTATTCTATTCTTTTACATCTAATTCTTTTTTTTAACCTGGATAATAAGCTCTTCAATTTTTGTCTTTCTTCCTTTCTAATATAAATATAGAAGCTATAAATTCCCCCAGGTATCATCTGGTTGCATCCCATACTTTAGAAATTTATTTAATTGTCATTCAGTATTAAGTATTTAAAAATTCGTTATGATTTATTTTGATTTATTAGTGTTATTTAGAACCTTACTCATACATTTCTAAAGATATATAGGGATTTTTATTTTGTTTTCTGATTTTTAATTTAATTGCTTTTTTCTCAAGAACGTGGTTTACACATGTCAGTTCTTTGAAATATTAGGCTTGCTTTTTAATCTGATGTTTTAACTTATACAGTTTCAAGTTTTAATGTTATGTATGCTTAAGAAGACAGTAATTTATCATTTTGAGCATGTACATATATATGCACACACATATATATACGTATTTGCTAGATCAAGTTTGTTAAGCCTGTTAATCATCAACATTATTTTAATTTTTGATTTGACATAATTGATGGCTATATTAAAATCTCTCCAATGCTGACACATTTGTTGATTTCCATTCTTACTGTACTAGTTCTAATTTGTTAGTTGCATACAAATATTTATTACATGTTTCTGGTAAATTGAACTATTTTTACCTTTAGACTGATAGATACTCTATCTAAGAATGNGAGCGCCACCGCGCTTCCCAAGCGGCGCACTTATCCAGTGCGCCACCGGGCCGGCCCATAATTTAATACTTTTGAAAAAAATTTAATTATAGTTTCTAGTGGTATGTCCAGTGAATAAAACTGAAATTGATTCCTAAATATTGATTTTATTTGCAACCACCGGCAAAAGTATTTATATTATTTCTTATAACTTAACAGTAAATTCTCTTTCATGATCTATACAGATAATCAATGAGAGCTGCTTTTTTTTTTTTTCCTGTACATGTATTTTTTTCTGATCTCACTACATCGTTCAGTCCCTCCAAACTACAGCTCTCTGGCCAAATCTGTCTTGCCACTTGCTTTTACTGCCTATGAGCTAAGAATAGTTTTCATATTATTAAATAGTTGGGAAAAAATCAAAGAAGTAATACTTCTTGATGTGAAAATTACATGACAGTCAAATTCCATAAATAAAGTTTTATTATAGTACAGCCATCTCATTTGTTTATATATTTTTTAATGGCTGTTGTCAAGCTAAATTGACAGAGTAGAGTAGTTTGGCACACAAAAATTAAATATTTATTTAGCTCTTTCCAGAAAAATGTTGCCAACCTCTGTATATAGAAACATGTTGTTGTTGTTGCTGCTGTTGTCATTAATGGGTCTTGAATTTTTTTCAAATGCATTTTCTCCATCCAATAAGATAATCATGTGGTTTCTCTGCTTTTCTCGGTTAACGTGTGTTGGTCTCTGCTTTTCTCAGTTAATGTGTGTTGGGTAAAATTCATGTCTAAAAGTCTCACATTCCTAGGATAAATCCGAGCTAGTCATGATTTATTACGGTTTTACAAATATTCACTAAAAGTTTTGCACACAAGTTTATAAATAGAATTAAATTCTACTTTTCATTTCTTTTACTGTGCTTATCTGATGCACTTAATTTCATGTTACACTGGAACTGTAGAATGATTGAGGAATATTCTTTTTTTTTCTGAAAGAGTTCTCATAAAATTGGAATAAAATGTACCTTTAAAACTTGGAAAAATGCTATGAATCCTTCAGAGCTGGTGTTTTCTATATGGAGATAACTTTTAACTGCTAATATTGTTTCTTTCAGAATTATGAGACTGTGGTTTTCTATTTTATCTTGAGTTTATTATTTTCTATTTTATCTTAAGTCCTATTTGTTAGGACTTTGTCCATTTCAT
>NW_007728877.1:283694-284227 GCF_000696425.1 Galeopterus variegatus | reverse complement strand
CTGGAAACCTGTTTCAATGCCATTCCTCTGTCCAATTGCTACTTGGTATTCTGTATCTGCAGTAACGGCCAGACTATCTCCGGCAGTGGCTGCAGCACAGAGCTAACCAGTATTTTTATGTCTCCAAAGTCTTCACTTAAAGGACTTAAGTAACTATCCACACATTATAACGGAGTTCAGAGGAAAAATAAAACATGAATTTTTTTTCACAGACTTGTGCTGTCAGTTTTATATATGATTTGTTGCACTTCAGGAGCATTAAGAGAATTTAGCTCATACAGGTGTTTATTTTTGAAAACAGAGTAAAAGAAACAAAGATTAGAATCTATTTTGGGTACACAATTTGTTAAGCTAATTTTTATTAGTTGGAGGACTACCGTTCCCAATATTAGGAAAATTAATTTTGAGTACAGTATTATCTTTATATTTTTTTCTTAAAAAGAAAACAAATTTGCACAGCCACATGACATACCCTTTTGCTTTGTTGCCAACAAACTAAGAGGATATTTAGTTAGTTTGCATTCTGAAAAATT
>NW_007728877.1:281549-283394 GCF_000696425.1 Galeopterus variegatus | reverse complement strand
CCTTTTGCTTTGTTGCCAACAAACTAAGAGGATATTTAGTTAGTTTGCATTCTGAAAAATTTCTAGACCATTCATCCCCCAGGGTAGAAAATGAGGTTTAAGATTTAGATGGTTTTCCTTGGTGATAAGCTGACATTTTATAGACACAAGGTCAAGCATAAACTGACAACGGAGTAGATCTTCAAGGACAGGAACTTTCTAAAAGTTTGGTGAGTTTTGCATTTAGCGCTTATTTCCACCTTCAATTTGTTTTGTCAAGTTTACTCTCACTTTAGCTGTCTGTGACCTCATGCTGCTTTTTGCCATTATGGTCACTTTCTACATTATCTTAAATTTTGCCTTCACTTGGCCTAATTTCACACTTTGGATTCTTCTCCCTCAATCTTTTTCAAACTATCTGGCCTTTAGCACCACATCATTTTCTCTGGGAAGGCCCTGCTCTCTACTAAGATGCTGTTACTTTATGCACTATGTTAAGTTAGTTTAACTTAGTGACATTAATGACTGCTTTCTGACTCAAATATTACCTCCTAGTTCATAATGTCTTATTCAAAAATTTGGCACTAATTTTTTATTGTATATATTTAAGGTGTACAATGTGATGTTTTAATATACATATACATAGTGAGATGATTACTTCAGTCAAGGAAATTAACATAGTTGCCATGTGTGGGGGGGGTGGGGTGTGTGTGTGTGTGTGTGTGTGTGTGTTTGTGGTAAAAGTACCTAAAAGCTACAGCTAAAGAAAAAAAAATGTGGCACTAAAATTTTAAAAAGGATGCGGTCAGAAGAAGCCTCCATTTTAGAAGGGGGAAAATGTTTAATTAATTAATCAAATAATTTAATAAGCAAAATTCCTGTGCAGTGGTGAACTGGATGAGCTACCTTTCAAAGTCGCCAGAGTAACGTTTTTTCAAAGTCTTCTTTCTTTCAGATGACTTTACGATTCTATGTTTTGTTTGTTCTGCTTGGCACATGTGAGAATTATGGGAAGTCTTTGCTAGTCGTGACCCTTTCTCAAAGTTTATCACAAGTTGCTTTTGAAAGGCCCTTAGTTATACTACAAAATGTAACAAACTATGTATAATTTGAGATTTGTGGCTATAAATGTAAAGATCATTTAATGAGAACAAAACAGGAAGAGAATCTAAGATCAAGTTTCACCTCTTTCTCACCCTAGTTGGGGAGCCTTGGGCCACTGTCCCACTTACACTAACTTCATCTGGCTAACTCCAGCTGGACTTAGCCTTTGTATCTCCCCCATCAGGAGTCCTCCCCGCCATTGCAGCAGTCATTGGGTTCTCTCTCTCTGGGCTCCTATAGTCTACTGCATTCCACTCATCTTCTACATTTTTTACATTTATCTTCTGTGTGCCTCTGAGCCACACTGAAGGTGGAAACCAACTGGCCCATTGGATCCTTGGTACCTAGCACAGGCTCTGACACAGGAGTAGTCTCTCAATAAAGGTTTGCTTTATGAATAAACAGCAGTAGAGATACTGTCTTCTGCCTAGAAATGTTGTAAGTGAAAAGAGATAGTCGGAATGACGTAGTATTTCTGTGCTGTTGAATACTATATCAATGGAGGGCATATCAGTCGAAAGCCAAGTATCTCAGTGTAAATATATAGCTGTGTGTATATCTATAGCTATCTATTTTATATATATATATATATCACTATTTCTATATATCAGTGTGTGTGTGTGTGTATGTATATATCTGTGTCTACTTATAGTAGGAACTAATTCATTTAGATGACACTAATTTGAAAGCTTTTATTAGTAATTGTAGACCGGGAAGCTGCATCTGCACTAGCTATGAGGAAATGTTTGTTAAGTAAATAAA
>NW_007728877.1:280942-281539 GCF_000696425.1 Galeopterus variegatus | reverse complement strand
ATTGTAGACCGGGAAGCTGCATCTGCACTAGCTATGAGGAAATGTTTGTTAAGTAAATAAAATACACTAGATAAAGACCTGCTGAAACTACTTTGGGAAACATTATCTTTTAGAGTACAAATTCTTCGGTTATTTGTATTCATACTTCATTGCATTGACAAATAATTTTTACTTTATCATTACTCTGCTTTTGTCAGAGCCTCCATTTAAAAGCTATGTTCATAGTTTCTTACAATTTTGAAAGCATTCCCATACCTGCAAAAATACTACATAACCCCAGTCTTCACTAATGAGGCTTCTTCCACTCTTCTTCTCAGCTGATGTATCACAAGGCTGTGGAGGCACTTTATTCCTACCACTATTTGAAAACTTAGCATTTTGGCCTTAATTAGTTATTCATTAAGTTTAAATGGTAAAATTAATTTTATCCTCTAAAATGAATGAGTAAATAAAGCCAATCTGGTAACTCTTCTAATAGTAGTATGAATCAATGGTGAGGAGGGAATGAAGGATCCAATGGAAAAATACATAAAAGCTAAAATTGATGGAACCTAGTGAGAAAATGGACAATGTGAGATGAAGGTGAAAGAGGCAAGA
>NW_007728877.1:276769-280010 GCF_000696425.1 Galeopterus variegatus | reverse complement strand
GTTTAAATTATGGGAATGCATGAGATTGCTCATGGAGAATATACAGAAAAGGAGAATTGAGAGCAGAATCTTAGGAATCATGGATGTTTAGTGGTAGCAAAAGGAGAGTAGCCTGTAAATGAACAATAATGGAAAATCAAGAGTGCAACAGAGGAGGAAAGACTTTCAAGAAGTAAGGGTATAAGTGTATGCATCAGATGCCATGGGCAAGCTTTCCTGAAGCTATTTCAGTGGAAAGGTAGACATCTGCAGAGTAAAAAAGAGCTGAAAAAATGGAGAAGGAAGAGGAAACAAGAGATTTTCAATTTCCTCTGGAGAACTGGGAATGTTAAGTGGCCATATATTCTATGGACAAACCAGTTTAGTATTTTTACACTTGTTTGTGAGATGAGGCAATTAAGGTTCAAATGACACTGTTACCCAAAGTCACATAGCCCGCTGGTACCTAGATCTGCTTGGGTTTTCAAATATCTGATAAACCTTCCACTACTACCAACAGAAATGTCTGGAATGTGATGAAACATCTGTAGTTTCGCTACTAGAAGTTAATATTTTTCCATTTATATTAATAATTGCTACCGATGCTCTTTTCAGATTCTTTGAGTATCTTAAAACTTGATTATAATGTTTCCTGAAAGAATGGCATTAGTGGCTGATATATAAAATATATTGTTTTATTATTAACATATTTCATAACATTTGTTGTACCTGGATTTAATTATATACTCTGGTCCAGGACAATATATGTGTTCGTAGATTTTTGGCATCCATGATGATTTGCACTATTTTGCAGATTTTCTTCTTATTCCTGTAATCCTTCCAGCCTCAGAACAATTCTATATCAGTAACAAGAAGTTAAGAATAAGGTCAGGAGACCCTTTCATTCTTAATGAAGCTCATATTTTTATGACCCCTGATTTCTAGTAGTTGTAGACCAGTTTCTTTCTGCACTCAGACTCTGCCGCATTGCTTAATTGTGTTGCAATTTTCTTTACACTTGCAGCTGAAGTTTTGCAGATTATTTAAGACAAATCATTTCATAAACATGTATGTTTACTTGTGTTTAAAAGAAAAATAAAAATGCTGGTAGCATTTATAATGAAACTTGATGTTTTTAATGTAGAAATAAATTTCTTCTTTCAAATTCCAAATAAACCAATGAACTCTATAATCATTTTTGATATAATGTTTTTATTATGAATAAATTTTAGGTAAATGTGATTTTTAAAGTATCTTCTTGATTCTTTGAATTGAAACAAATGGGTCTCTGAAGATTGTAAGGAGATACTGTGGATAATCATCAAAGAAACTTGTTCAACTACAGCTCATAAATGAACACCAAAAGAGCCAGCTTAGAACATTCTTTTGACCAAATTTTAAAATCAAGGGACTTAATTACTTTAGGCAAATTACTGACAAGCAGGCAAGGAAATGGATACCATAAGAATATGTTGATCTCTAAGATGTAGTAATAGTTTAATCTTCTGTATTTAGCCTTCATGTAATTCCACTTTCAACTTTAAAAAAAAATAAATAACTGGTTGAGCAATATTAGATTTTTATTGTGAAGATAGTTTTTATTATAGAATTTTCATTGTTTTGTTCTTGGCTTAACACCTTTCTTAAATCACAGAGAACAATAATTTTAGAATTATGTACATACTTTCATTTCTTTCTTTCTGAACTATTCAAGGGATATGAGTATAAATTTAGTATTTAAGTAAATGAAATATCTAAACTATTGCCTTCACACATTCTATCAGATATCCATTATAATGCAGTAATTTTATTCCAGGACCAGGGATCTATGAAACTAAGAAGGCTATGAGTTTTGCAGCTTGTTACTACCATTAAATATGTAAATACCATTAAATATTAAATAAGTTATTATCTGTTATATGTCACAGTGCATATTGTAATTAAGCATACAAAAGAAATAATTTGCATATCCGTATAAAGGAATAGACTTGATTTTTAACTATTCAATACAAGAATTAGTAGTGCTTATATGGATCAGCTTTTTTTTTGTCATGCCATCAGATGTTTCATATATTAGCAGAGATACAAATACAGAATTTTGAAGAATAATCTTTTCATAGAGTAATAAAATAATTCTATGTTAATTTCCTTAAAAGCCAGTTCCAGAGTTTAGAATGCATATGAGTTGTATTTTTTTTTTTTTGTCTGTTTTGCTTTGTTTTTTTAAGCATACGTAAGTGGTAGACAAAGGAGACTTCCAGAAATGAGCTGTGGAATATATTTGATAATAAAGAAATATCTCATTACTTTTGAGATTTGTATATTGAAGATGTGTAGCTTGGTAACTGAGTACTATAAAAGGATCAGGATTAACTGGATTTTGTATATCTGTCACCCTTGTCTTGCTAAAAATCTGTGGAGGAGTTTGTAATTGCCATTGTTTAGGTTATTACTATAAACAAAATTGATCAGGCTTATGCTATTCGCCTTCTGAGCTGCACTTTACATCACTCTATTGAATTAAAATAACATGCACATATCAGTTTTATTTATCTGTCAGAAATTGAGAAAGGCAGGATGCTTTCAGTATGTGAAAATTTACAACAGGCAGATTGAAATTATAACCATTACTTTAATATTCTAGTGCAAATGAATGAATATGTGTGTTTCTATTATCTATCTTTTTATTTTCTATTTGAAATATATTTTATAAGAAAATACTGTTATTTTTTTCCAGGTGGCCCTTATTATATTTTATCAAAGCTTTAAATATGATTTTAATTGGATTACCTAAGGTACAAATGTAAATCTGCAGGATACAGCATGTTTTTTCATTCCTTCATCAAATGTGTATAATTCTTAGAGCTGCTTCTGCAGTTGGACTATTTGTTTGACTGTATATAGCAAATACAAATAGATTGTCTGAAATTCTTTGATTTTATCCCAATGTATTCTTCATAATATTTCTACTCTTAGGTTGCCTTTTAGGTTCATCTAACCTATGAAACTTCTAAGCTCTCTTGTGGTCACATCAAATGAGCTTTTAAATTTTTAGGTACCTGTGATGAGTTAATCCATGCACACACATGCATCCTTGAAAAATCCCATAACCTCTAACAATTGTCACACATGTCACCACCATATATGCATTTCCAATTCCCACCCAATAAACTTGGAGGTAATTTTTTAACTTCATTTTTTTAGAGGAATTTTTAGGTTTACAGGAAAATTGAGGGGAAGTTGCAGAGATTTTCCCTACCCC
>NW_007728877.1:275425-276045 GCF_000696425.1 Galeopterus variegatus | reverse complement strand
TTCATTAGTCCAGTGATGGACATATCATTATCCATAGAGAGAGAACTTTGAGTGTTGCCCATGGGCTGTCTACCCTGCCAGTTAGTATTACCTTTGTTTTCTAAGGGACGTTTGTGTTTCCAGTATTGACTGGTCTTTGTTTCCTGGAAAAACAATTTATAGTTCATTTTCAGATAGCTATACATATGGTATTTGTATTTTAATTAAAAAGATTGTTGTTATGTCTGATTCTTATAAGCAGAAATTCATTATAAGGACACTTCTCATTTCCTTGAAATGTTCCCTTTCTTTTTTTTCCCAGGGTTCTTAAATTGCAAGAGCCAGTTAAATTATGTGCTTTGGGGAGTTAATTTTTGGCACCATATGTCTCTAAAACTGATTTAATTTTATCTAAAGTATGTTTGCAATGATATTTATGTTCTGTAATGCACAGAGACAATTTAAGAAATTTTTAAAAGAAAAAACACACTAGTCTGTTATTATTTCAACACAGTAACACAATATAGGTACAAGCTTACAAACATTTCTGTTTATTTAGGTTAATATATTTTTAATATCGGAGCTCTATGGTTACCTTTTGAAACTAGTGAATTCAAATTCTCACAAAAGCATTTTACATA
>NW_007728877.1:270924-273508 GCF_000696425.1 Galeopterus variegatus | reverse complement strand
CCCAAGCCACAAAATATGGAAGATATCTGTCTTGTAGAGATGTCAGTTTAACCTAGGTTTTGTTTGTTTGTTTGTTTGTTTGTTTGTTAATGAAATAACAGAACATGCAGTAGGTTACAAAGTTAAATGTAAATTATAAGTTTATGATATATTTCTGTGTATCTTTACCAGCTTTGTAAATCTTGAGTATTTCAATACTTGCTTTACATGTTTAAATCAGTATAGATGTACTCAAAACCCTCTATCTGCCTTTTCCTAATATTTTTCCCCTCCTTTTTTCTCAGAGTTAATCATTAGCCTTCTTTTAGGATTTATCATTCCATTTGTGGTTTTAATGCCATTTTTATGTAGTAATCAAGTTAAAATATAAAGTATTATTTTTCAGCTTTTTTCATTTCTGTAACTATTATACTATACATATCACTTGCAGTTTTAATCCGTTTCTTTTAAATGCAATGGTTTAGGGTATAAATATACCACAACGTGTTTTTCATTACTCCGGTGATAGGCAATTAGATTGTTTCCAAATTTTCACTATTGCAAGCAGTACTGTAAATAAACAGTATTTTATATGTTTCCTTAAGAACATATTATGACAATTTGGTTTTTGTCTTTTGTGGAGGTTGTTTTTTTTTTTTGAGAACAGAGTTCTTAAATTTCAGGAAACATCATAATCTCCTACACATCTTGTTAAAACACCAATTGCTGGGCCCCAGAGTTTCTGTTTCAGTAGGTCTGAATGTGTATATTTCTAACAAGTTTTGAGGTGATGCTGATCCTGATGGTTCAAGAATTACGCTTTGAGAATGGCTGGTCTAGAGTATGTAGCTTCATGTATAATTGCTGGTTCAAAGGAAAAATACATCTTCAATACAAACTGGCAGATTGTTATCCAAACTCTTTGTGTCAAATTATACACAAATTTGAACAGTGTATTAAAGTTTAATTTTTTTCCACATCTTTACCTACATTTGATACGGACATTTTTTTTTTTTTTTTTAGTATTGCCAAACTAATGAGTATGAACTGTATTTATTCATACCCTGCTATTATAGTTGAACATGTCTTCAAATATTTATATATAAAATAGCTTTCTTTTTCTGTAAAATGCCTATTTGTATTATTTGCTTTTTTTCCTGGTATACTATTTGCATTCCATTTGTATTCTGTTTGCGTTTTTCTTATTGATTTGTAGTGGCTTATGTGTTAAAGAAATTAATCCTGTCAGCTATAAGTGTTATTACTATCTTCTCTAAACCTGTGGCTTATATTATTAGTTTAAATTTAGCTTTAAAAAGAAAAAAACCATATGGTTAAATTTGTGAGTTTAATATTTTGTTTTATAACACATTTTTTCCTCAAAGTTATAGTTATTTTGTCATACTTTCTTCCAAAATTTAAAGATTAACTTTCCTCATTTTAATTCACCTTGCATTTTTTTTAGTATATGTTGTGAGTTAAGGATCTAATTTATTTTATTTTGCATAGAGATAACCAATTACGCCATCCTTTCTGCAATGATTTGTAATGCTATCTCTATCCTATACGAGGTACTTCAAAAAGTTCAAAGAAAAGTAGAATGAAAAGGTCATACGAATCTTTCCATGGACTTTTTGAAGTACCCTCGTATCACATTTTTATATTTTATATGCATGTATCTGTTACTCTTCTGATCAAATGCTCTGTTTATTCATTTCATTGCTGATATTCCTATCTTAGTTCCTACAGCTTCATGATAAAATTTATATATCACATATTAAATTCTTCAAGGTTGTTCTATTTCACAATTGTCTTAGCTACTCCCAGCCCTTTGTACTTCCATATGAATTTTAGATCAAATTCCATGAAATCTGATAAGACTGTTGACTACTCTGTGGAAAATTGATGTGTCCATGACCCTCTTTTCTCATATATGTACATATTTTATATTTCCATTTATTCAGTCTTTAATTTTTCAAGTTATTTTATAATTTTCTCTATAAAATCCTACATATTCTTTAGTAGATTTAAACCTAGGTACTTTGCATTATATTTTGTAGTTATTAATAAGATATTTTTTCTTTTTACAATTAAAATTTGGTTATATTGGTTTGTAAAGTATGTTATTGATTTTTCTAATTCTGATCTTGTAGACAGAAATTACTTTAACTCTTATTAACTATAATTGTTGGTTTGTAGAACCTCTTGCATTTTCTATGAAGACATCCTTTCTAGTTCTTATATCTAATGTTTTTGTTGTTGTTGTATTGCTATGACAAGGATTTGCAGTAAAATTTTGAATAGAAGTATTGATTCTTGATATTCTTACATTATTTTTCCTAACATTTACAGGAATGTTTCCAAAGATTTCCTATTTAGTAAAATATTTGATGAAAGTTTTTAGTTGATACCCTATATCAGGTTAAATTTTATCAGTTCAATCTGTTGTTAATTTTATTTGTTTATTTTTATTGATTATATATATTTTTGGGGTACAGAATTGAATACCTATACATGTGTACAATATGTGGTGATCAAATCAGGATAATTAGTATACACATGCTTATAAAACATAATCAATTTTTGTGACCCTTAACTAGTTTCT
>NW_007728877.1:267527-270859 GCF_000696425.1 Galeopterus variegatus | reverse complement strand
TTTATTTGTTTATTTTTATTGATTATATATATTTTTGGGGTACAGAATTGAATACCTATACATGTGTACAATATGTGGTGATCAAATCAGGATAATTAGTATACACATGCTTATAAAACATAATCAATTTTTGTGACCCTTAACTAGTTTCTTGCTACCCCTTGTCTCCTGCCCCCTTTGCCACCTCTTATAACCACAGTTCTGCTCTCTTTTTTTATTTGAAAGCTTAATATATTATTGTGATTCTTTATTCATTTATTTATTTTAACTTCCACTTATGAGTGAGGACACATGGTATTTCTCCTTCTGTGCCTGGCTTATTTCACTTAACATAACTTTCTTTAAGTTCATCCATGTTGCTGTGAATGGCAGAATTTCATTCTTTTTTATGGAAGAGTAGTATTCCATTGAATGTATATGCTACATTTTCCTTATCCAGTCATTTGTCAATGGACGTTTAGGTTGATTCCAACTCTTGGCTATTGCAAATAGAACTGCAATAAACATGGAAGTGCAGATATACCTTTGATATGATGATTTCCATTTCATTGGGTAAATGTCCAGCAATGGGATTGCTGGGTCATATGGTAGTTCTATCTGTAGTTGTTTGAGGAACTTCCATACTGTTTTCCAAATTATGGTTGCACTAATTTACAGGCCCACCAACAGTGGAGGAGGGTTTCTCTTTCTCTACATCCTCACCAGCATTTGTTATTATCTGTCTTTTTGATAATAGCTAGTCTAACTGGGGTAGGATGATATCTCAGTGTGGTTTCAATTTTGATTTCTCTGATTCTGAGTGATGTTGAGTATGTTTTCACGTGTCTGAGACCTGAAATTATAAAACTCCTGAAAGAAAATGTAGGGGAAACACTTCAGGACATAGGACTGGGCAAAGACTTTATGAATATGACCCCAAAAGCACAGGCAACCGAAGAAAAAATACACAAATGGGATTATATCAAACTAAGAACCTTCTGCACAGCAAAAGAAACAACAGAGCACAAAGATAACCCAGAGAATGGGAGAAAATATTTGCAAACTATGCATCTGACAAGGGATTAATATTCAGACTATACAAAGCACTCAAACAACTCAACAGCAAGAAAATAAGTAACCCAATTAAAAAATGGGCAAAGGAGCTGAATAGACATTTCTTATATGAAGATATACAAATGGCAAACAGACACATATTGAGTTAATTTTAATAAATATTTATTGAGGGATCACATCTCCTGACATCTTACAATTGGTCTTTATCACAACCACTTTACTAAAATAGTTGTTATGGCCAACTTCTAGATTAAATCAACCATCTTTCCCAGCGTCTTAAATATTTTCCTATATATGAAGAAGTCTTCAAACAGTTCATGGAGAGATTAAAATTATCATTTAATTCTGTTTTTCCACAAACATTTTGAGGTACCCTCTTATTACTTTGACTGTCTTATTGTCTTTGAATGTATGTATTTGTGTGTGTATGTATGTGACTTTTATTAGATGCTGGTTCTTCTCTCTTTGAGAATGCCTTTGGTTCTTCATTTCCTGGTTCTCTTTTTTCCAGAGGTGTGTTAGCTATAGATTTCCCCCCAAAATTCTTTGTTGAGATATTCCTCTTTCTTAGTTGATCCTTAAAGAACTTCTACTTAAGTGGCTTCAGTTAACACTTGATATGGACAAACTTAAGGCCTTTGTGGCTACCACAAGCTAGAATTCAGACAACTGAATAAAAACAGACTTAAGGCATACAGCTCCTTCTTTTCGCATCCAAGTTGTGGATGTGCAAAACATGACCCTTCACTTTGCTTGGTTTACATGGGTCAAAGAGTTCCCACCTGTAAAAATTAACTTCACTTTAGGAATTTCTCTAAAACTCATCTTCCTCTTGTTTGCCTTTTGCCATGTTTGTGGCTACTATAATAATAACTTATTACTTCCTTTGACAGATAGATCAAAGTATTCATGAAGTAGTTTCAAGTATCCGAGGATCCCTTGGAAGAATATGGTCTTCTGAGAGCTAAGCTAGCCCCAAATAATCACAGCCTTGAGATAGGAAGAACACTCCAGAAAATTAAAGCAATATTTTACCATAAGTGACTTTACGCTTAGATATCTGGTTCCACTCAATGAGGCTAAAAGAGTTCATCCTAAAGCCATTCTTTTAAAACCAGTTATTTCTGGCTTATTACTGTGAACATTTCTTTCTTTTTAAATTTTAACATTTAAACATTTTTGTGGGGTACAGTGTATTGTTTCAATACATGCATATACTTTTTGTTGTCTTTTTTTTGGATAGTCTATTATCCAATTTTTTTTATAAGGTAGGTTTCCATTTATTTATGTCTTGAAAATTCCAAATTATAATAATCTAATAAAGTAATGTCTGAAGTAGATAATAATTTGGAAACATATGATATGTGGATAAGATTTTATCATGCATTTCTTACTTATATCTAACAGGAGTAGACAGATATTTATTTTACATTACAACCTATTTTCCAGGAAACTCTGTGGCCAAGAGCTGCAGAGTCCTTGGATGTTTCCAAACAGTTTGTGTGACTACCCTTAATCCAGAAGAAACTGTAAAATATCAGAGGGATAAAGAGAAAGGCCATGGGCATCATGGTTAAGAATATGAACTTTAGGGCCGGCCCAGTGGCGCACTGGAGAGTGTGCCGCTTGGGAGCGCAGCGGCTCTGCCGCCGAGGGTTCGGATCCCATGTGGAGACTGGTTCCCGCTCACTGGCTGAGTGCGGTGCGGGCGCAACACCGAGGGTTACGGGCGCGACACTGAGGGTTGCGATCCCGTTACCGGTCAGTAAAAAAGACAAAAAAAGGAAAAAAAAAAAAAGAATATGAACTTTAAGTCAGACAGAAGTAGGTAACCTAAAGAAAGTTAACGTCTTTTTTTTTTCTGTACCCCACAAATATATTTAATCAATTATTTTTCAATTGAAAAATACAGCAAATAAATAAATGTAAATAAACATCTCTTAAATATTAACAATACCTTTTTATGCAATAATTCATCTGGTTATTGGTTTTTATTTTACTTATGAGAAATATCTATCCTCTGTGTTATTAACCTCTCTTGAATGCCTGATATTGCCAGATTTCAAAGAACTGTACCAAGTTGCCAATTTCAGGAATTTCCAAAATCAGTGCTGTAAGTCTGAAATTTTGTCTTGACAAAACAATAAAACAGTTGTATTGAAATCAGGTATACAGAATTCCATTCTCAGCAGTATAATGAACTATTTATCTTTTTTTTAATTTAATTTAATTTTATCGGTATACAAAGTGGTTGATAATTGTGGCCCATTACCAAAACC
>NW_007728877.1:263594-266968 GCF_000696425.1 Galeopterus variegatus | reverse complement strand
CCTCCCTCCTCCCCCTCCCCCCATCCCTCCCAACAACTTCATATCTGTTTGCTTGGAAGTTAACCTCCTTAAAATACAAATTTCTCAGCTGTAAACTAGGGTTAGAAAGAGAAGTTATCTCAACAAGTCCATACTAAATACAATCAACCTATGAACTATGCTGTCTAAATAAGTCACATTGACAAGAATTGAGAAAGTTGATAGATTGTCTTTGTTAAGAAAATGCAACAATCTATTTTCTTCAGAGCTTCCACCCACAAAAGGCAATTTATAGTGGCTTCATTTAGCAAATTGTAATTTGTTAGAATATGTTCCTTTCATTCACGATGTTTACCTCAGCCAACAATATGTTAAGTTGGTATGCAAAGAACTAAACTGTAATATGTGTTTTAAAGTATGTTTTGGTGTGATTTCAGGGATAATATACCCTACGATAAAAAATGATTCTCCAATAATTATAGTTTATAACCAAGAAAAATTTTCTCCACCCTCATCCCCAACTTTGTACTTGTAAGAAACAAAATCTCCAAGTTGCCAGGTCACATTTTAATATAAGCATGAAACCATAAAATTTTTTAACATTTATATTCTGTGAAATTATTCTCAAGAATGTTTTTCATGATTGTTTTTCTTCTGTTATTGATGTTTAGTTTCCACTAAATGTCAGCTTCTTTAGCCTTGCTCACAATTTCAGATTGAAGTAATTTCTAACTTAAATATAGGTCTGCTATTCATCTTACTGTTAAATCAAATTTAACAATTATTTAAACCATTGATACACACATTAGGTAATACAGGGCCAGTGTTAACTTCTGTGGGTCATTCCCTAACCCCCAACAGCCCTGCCCTTCCCACGCCACTGCCACAGTAAGTTCAGTTTTAATACAACCTTCCGTGTGGTTGTGAACATACAAAATGAACTAAATTTTCCATATTTCTTAGTGACTAAATCAAGATACAGTATACCCTCCAACTGACATCAGACTTGGCTTATGTTATAGAAAAAAATATATATTTAAAAGCTTGACAGAATTTCCCTTCAACGAGTAATGCTAATCTTTAATTTAATAGCCCAAATTATCTGAAATGCCCATAAACTGATTCTGGATAATGTATTTCAGTATTTAGTAAGCTGAAATATCTATAGTTTTCAAAGTTATTTTTTTCCTTCCAAATTAACCAATTAACCAGGAAGAGTTTTCATTTTTCTGTGAACTGAACATAAATACATATGTGTTGTTTATAGCAATGCATGAAGATTGTAATGATAATTCATATGCAACACCAAGTATTTAAAATAGTTATTTCTATGTAAACTGTTTTATTGTGATTTGCATGCAAAAAAGTTCACAAAACGTACATGCACTGTTTGTTGAAGTTTTGCAGAGGATCCCAAACATGTAACCACCGCACAGATCAATAAATAAAACACAAAATAGCCATGTTTTTAACTGTTTTTACTCTGATATGAAGAAATGTTTGATGTAAAATTTTTGTTTGATATAAAATGCTTGATATGAGTATTTTTATTTTTCTATTCTGCAAAATATGCCAGAAAGGAATCAACATAAGCAATTATCCACATTAAGAAAACCAGAAGAGATTTTAGTAACAAAATATGTGTGAAAGTTTTGGGTTTTTAAAAAATAGTTTACACTTAATTTTATGTTTTATTCCTTTTAAAATAATTTTATTATAATAATTCTGTATGGTGTGATTATGCCAACTATTGATAAACAAATGTACATTGTCTTGGTAAAACATCCATTGTTTTTTGTTTTCTTTTATATTAAACTTCCATACCTCATGGGAGAATGCTGTCTTTTTCTGTGCAGTTCTGGTATTAAATGTATCACTTCTAAACACTGCGTCCCCTGTATTTTAGAGCAGTGAGATGTTTCCATGTCACGTGGTCAGAGGGAGGTAGATTAATAGGGATCCTAGTTGGAAATTTCTTTCCTGTTATTGTTCTCCCTCAGCAATTGATGGCCAAGTTAATTCTCTTTAGTTTGGTCATGCTCTAAAGCACACATTGCCAAGCAATGGTAAGTTTTATGAGGAAAAAAAGAAGCAAGGGTGTCCATCAAAGTCTTAAAGTTGCATTTTTAAACTTTGGTTTTACCTGATGTGCCATTCAAAAAAGCTTGAAAAGATTATTTTTTAAAAAGAAAGGTTCAATATGTCCCGAGGCTATCGGTTTTGAGTTAAACTGGGTGAAGTAGAAATATTTTACTCATCAGCTTTGCAGTCACAGAGTTTGCCTCCGCTAGAACAAAACTGCTGATGCATTTAGAGAAAATTAACCCCCCATCCTAGCGGCCAGATGTGACTGGTTTCTGATGAGTGCACATGAGTGGGCTGAAAAATCAGGAGACTGTGAAATTCCTGTCAGGTCCGTACAGTGCAGAATGGGCTATTGACTGCTTTCTATATTTCCTTCCATCATTCTTCTTGAACACTGCCATTAATTTCCTCTCCTACTCTGACTTGTGTTTTTTCCCCTCCCTCTTCCTTTTAGCTCTGTCAGCTGCAAAGAAGGATACGCACGCTGTGGCAGGAGCACTTCAAACTGGTGGTCCTCTTCAGCCAGACGAGGCTGGCCAACTTCCAGACAGACTCTCAGGAGAGTATTCAGAAAATATTAGCTGTGCAGGTAGGTGATTGCAGGGAAGTAAGAAAGATCATTCTGATCTAGATTGAAAAGCAAATGATGGGTAGTGTGATGAAGCATTGAAACCACATCCCATCAGAGTTTTATAAATTTTTAACCTCTTTAATAAACTGGAATTGCATGAAGGATGAATTCAGTAAGTTAGCACATATACCAGGCATACTTTGGGGGAAAAGGGAGATTTGACTTATTTCTCACAAATCTCAGAATAGCTATTTTAAAATACATTTGGTATAAACATATTTTTTCAAATCTTCAGGCTTTGCAGATGCCATTCAGCTGTTTAACATGCCAACAGTTACCTTGTGCTGCTTTTGGGCAAAATCTACTCCAGTAAAAATAACTCTGGTATTTATTTTATTTGTCTATTGTCTTTCCCCTTCCATTTTGCAAGAGGCTTGTCCTCCAAGCAGATTTGAAGATGACTTTATTTTAAAAAATAAGCAACTTGCGGCAAGAACATAACTGTGATTCTAGATTCATGTAAGATTTTTCTATTTCTGTAAAAACATTTAGTGGATCAGCGGTCTTTATTTTTAAGATCCTGCTATATTTTAGAAACCCATATGAACTATGTGAAGACTATTATTTGAACAGTACCTAAAATTTTTGAAGTCAATATTTTTCTATTTCAAAAAAAAGAAAGATATTTAAAACAAAATCTCCAAAATGAAAATACACACGACCTTGTTCTATTTTTTTT